>NC_052106.1:5822746-5910241 GCF_012273895.1 Zerene cesonia | reverse complement strand
GAAATTTATACATACAATTTCATGGTAAAAATTCTACAATCATAAGCATGGATACGCTGAATCGATTCTCTGTTATTCGCCATATTCAGCTCGTAAATGTAATTAAAATGGAAAACCTTTACATTCTCCACGTAAAATTATTCGATAATTATATTCTTCGTTTTACACTGATTACCTTAATTAAACAAAATATTATACATTAACAATAAGAACAGTGTATATACATATCTATTTAATATAATACATTTAAAAATTAAGTAATCATTACTATATAACATAACATACCATGATCCATGACTCATCGGATCTCCACATACGAGAGATTTTTAATCTGTACACATAAAATGACCGGTAGTCATTAAAGATGGTGTTTATCTAATCCCCAAGGCGATGCTGTGTTTATGTCCCACACTCCACTGATTACAGAGTATGCATCTCAAAATATAATACACAACTTTTAACGAATAATTAATTAATCATTATTATTTTTTACATTCTGTGTTTATTAATTTACTAGCTGCGACCCGCGGTTTCACCCGCGCTAGTCCGTATCCCGAAGGAATATCGGGATAAAAAGTTGCCTATATGTTATTCCAGTTATTCAGCTATCTCTGTACTTAATTTCATTTTAATCGGTTCAGTAGTTTTTAAGCCGTAGCCTAATTAATGTTGACACTTCATACGAAATAGTAATAGAGATTAAATCGTTTCAATACACCATGCTTCACTTATGCTTATGCTTCACATTAAATGGTGTCAAATATAATGGCTTGGGTCATAAACGGTGTAAATCGAACATTTTATATGTTCCCCGTGAACAGGAAATTCTTATATTCTCTCTACGTGTTTCACTGGTGAATCACTTTTTAAAAGTCTTTATTTATATATTAAAAGCTGCATGCAAACATTCAAAATATGTATATAATATTTAAACAAAAACGTAAAGTAACTACGTATCTACTGGAATATACATTCATTGGATAGTAGATCCATTATAAGTTATTTCAATCAATCATAATTACAAACTCAATGGGCGTAATTTCCACATAAAAATTCTTATGCAGATTATGTTCCTAGGTTTTACACTAAAAAAATCCATAAAATGTACCCAACACTGTTTTATTAGAATTATATATAATAGCGATCCCATTGTTTAAAACTAGTTGCGCCTCGCGGTTTTACCTGCATAAGTCTATATCCCCTAGGAATATCGGCATAAATGTTGCCTATGTTTTTTTTCCTATTGTACAGCTATCTACTCACCAAATTTAATTGCAATCGGTTCAGTAGTGTTTGCGTGAAAGAGTAACAAACATACACATACCCATACATCCATCCTCACAAACTTTCGCGTTTATAATATTAGTAGGATATAGATATTTGAATAATAGACGACTAAAAATGTTTATCGATTAGTTTATCAAGTAATCGTAAGTAAAGTCAATTAGTTTTTTTTTTATTTAACTAACATTCCGCCCGCGGCTTTGCCCGCATAGTCACGGTTAAGATAGACTCGGGGCGTTACCGACAAAGTCCCCGTTCCCGTTAGATTTCCGGGATAAAAACTATCCTATGTAAAGGACATAGTGTCTAAAACTATCGAGTATAAACTATCTCTATACCAAATTTCAACATAATCGGTTTAGCCGTTCTTGAGTTATAAATAGTGTAACTAACACGACTTTTTTTTTATATATAGATGAACAAAGTCGAAATCTACGAAACATCTCTTATCATTTCACACATGTACATACATTTCTCTTGTTAACCTTTTTTTTATTGAAATTCACGCGAACAGAGACATGATGTGCACCTAGTATTCTATAAAAAGATTTGAACTTCAGCATTTATTTTCCTACACTCAGCACAGTTGCAAGGTAGGTACGTACCGTATAATCAGCGCCGCTACTGTGCGCTCGCGGCGATTCTTGTCTTATTTTAACTTCGACGAGGCTTACGAAACTTATAATTAAATGAAGATTACGATCGTAGACTGATCATATGTTCAGATAGGTTCAAACATTTTATATTGGTCGCCTAGAGCATTATCATTGAAATGTTTATGACGGTCATCTAAAACTACTACCGCTAAATTGTCCCGATGTATCTGTATACAGTGAATAAACTCATTTATTTGATATTGATGTTCTCAAATTTCGTTGGGAATCTATTAATAATTGCTGACCTGAAGCTGACCCAGCGAACTTCGCAACGCTATATAGTTTGGTGATCCATTTTTCTTTATATTTCGTACCTTTTAAACCTTCCCTGGACAATTACGTATGAATGAAAACCGAAATTATCAAAATCCGCTTAGACAGTCTCGAGTTTCAGCAGCAGACAGCAATTTATTTTTATATATAATAGATGTTATAATTGTAACTTGAGGGAAATAAATCCGCAGTAATGTAAACGTCTATAGACTACAGTTAAGGTCATAAAAACCGTTAAGCACTCAACATAATACAATTCATAATTACCTTGACCATAAAAATAGCGGCGACAAAAGCTATTTTGAGTATACCGAAGATACTTAACCATTATTCTATGACCATAAACCATTAAGTTGTGTCATAAAATGTAGGCTGTTATAAAATCGCATGTCATTGTCCATTCATTTCTTCATCTTTGCTTATATTTATAGCGCTATAATTATCAGGTGTAGTTTTGAAAAGGCTATAATATCCTTTGTCGGCAAAGCTAGAAAGGGTCAAATTTTTATACCGTTCAGGTATTTTGTGAACAGTTAATGCGAAGAGCCATTGTGTACCAATATTGCAAATAACTGTTAATTTTTCTTTATCACTTCATAGAAATTGACTCGTCGTTGGTTTGTTATTCATATTGGTAGCATATGATGAATATATTAGCACATAATGCATAAAAATTTAAATTTTGCGATTACTTGTATTCATACCTGTGTATTTTTCACTGCGAACGTGAAAGTATCAATGAATGAAAATCATTTTAATACTTAATACTCAGAAGGCGACTATATCGCTGACAGCAAGCTCATTATAACTTCATATTTATCATATCTGATTGTTACAGGCCACAAAATATTTAAATCGATCGTTAAACTATTAATAATTTCAGTGCAGAGGCGTGGCTCTTTTCCATACCATATAATTAGTCGTAATCTCTCAAGTGTCCTGTCTTCCTACTGACACTTATCGTGGACAAAAAGCAGATTTTTCACGTCGTTTGTTCCAACACATCCTTGCGACTGTCTAATGTAGGGATTACGACAAGTGGCACAAAAAATTGGCGCCACATTGTACCCGACGACCCCCGGGAACGGCGACTGTTTCAAATCAACCGATTGATTTCCCAGCACTTGTTCCACATGGACTTCAACGGTACCTGTCGCCATCACCATTGTTCCGTTCCTAGAAGAATTAACCACGAACACGTGTCGCTTATGTCATTGTTTTCGAGTGCCCTCTGAGATGCCGACGAGATAACGCTCGGAAAAACAAGTTTTATTACGCAGTTATGACTTTATGAATTCATTGTTCACACTTCATTTGTAACAGGATTTCATTGCGATTTATCCGATAAGCGTTTGGGGCGAAAGCCGTTGCCACTCGCGAGGAATGCACGAAAAAATATTAGCACATGTAACTCATTAGTTAGGGATGGTATGTCGGGCTCAAATATTTGGCGATGCTTGCAAATCTCGGCGCCAGTGAGACAAAAATGCCGCTTGAAAGACGCCGACAGAAGGCCCTTTTGGACGGCAGCTAAAATAACATTAAAAAGACGGCATATGAAAACAAATGACCGTAGGATTAGGTATCAAATGAACCCTTGACAAGCGGCTTAAGAATGCATTACAGCTGCTGGTTTTCACAGAAGTACGCGAAATGTGCTACTTTACGAAATATTAAGAACAAAGCCTAAAATAGAACATGTTTAAATTATCACGAATTATTTCCGCGCCGCTTGAAACATTGTCTTTCTTTTACAGTTTCTTTCAAATGTTGCTACATTTGTGATTCATTAAAATACATACTAATACAAATATTTGTTGGTGATTTACACCACGTACGCAGTTGCCTACGTGTTGTAAATTATGCTACAAAATATTATTACTAACAAAATAATATCTATGTGCAAAAGTTTTTTTTCATTCAATACGAATAAATAAGATTTAATAAAAAACCTTGAATTAATAATTTATTATAAAATTTATAATTTATTAACGATGGTAAATTTAAGTAATAAGATGTCATTATAACTATCACAATAAATTAAAGTTCTGTGTAAAATGTTATATTAATCAATAAATAATCACGTTAAATTAACAACAAATTAAATTTAAAATAATATTATGTTTATTATTCCTTGTTATAATAACACCGACTTCCTTATTAAGTTTCATATCGGATATGGTGAAGTATTTTAACCTCAAAGCATTAACCTTGCGCCATCGGTTCCAGGAATCCTTGTCTATGAATATTATTGAACGAGTATTAATAAGATGTTGTCAATAATGCATATTAATCATACATATTCAATATTTCAAGGAAAAAGTGCTTAAGAAAATCCAAACGCCTTACCATGACGTATTAAAAAGATTCTATTGGGCATGCCAGATCAATGACGCAAAAAGTGGCGTCACAAATGTATCGTGCGCTGTTCGAAATGGGTGAAAAACCTCAGAGAAATTGATAGTGAATCATCATGCGCAAGATTGCCGCGTGGTGACGTCACTCACGGACCTTGCGCGGATCCAACTGACTTTGAAATTCATTATCATCACGATAATTACTGTTATAAGAACTAAGTCCGATATTTATGAATTTGGAATTACCTGTTTTGTAACTATTGATTTAATGTTACGTAATAATTAATCCACATAATTTGAATGGATAAAATTCTAATACATTTACGTATTCAGTCACTTTACGTAGACAAGACAAAAGGTTAATCAATAGAACGTTCAGTAGTTGCAGAGTACAGGGTTAGACATTTAGGTTTTTCTTGCATCTTCCCCTAGGTTTACAGCAGCCCTTATAAGTTGTAAAACTTCATGCAGGTGGGATGGATTTGACGCAAAATAGGCGATTTTAATATTTGAGTTGTGAAAATATGCCCGTATTTATATTTAACGATTCTACACTACGTAAATCCTTCGCTTGTTTATGATGACAGTTTTTTTTAATTAATTCATATAAGGTGCTTCATTTTTGTTCTAATGCTTTACAGTTTTGCTTTTTTATTATTTGCAATTCATTAAATTATATATAATGAATATGTTTACGTAGTACCTACCAGTAGGTATGTTGTTTGTTGTTACCTAGTAAGGTAACAACATTAGACCCTAGTAATGTACTAATAAAATACAACTTTTCATGTAAATTAAGATATAAATCTATGTTGATAACGTAATATATCAAATTGTGTTAACAAGAATTGATAAAAAAACGGCTAATTGTTACTTGGTGCAATCCGTTTATTTCCATGACGTTTCTCTTTAGTTATATCTATAACTAACTACATTATCTTATGTAGTTAGTTTAGACTAAACCTACAGTTTAACTCCACCACTGTGTTATGCGTTATCGCCCCTTTCTTGTCGATTCAAAATAAAAAATTGAAGTTTTATATCAACATACTTTCCTATGCTTGGCTGATTTGAGATATTCATTTCATAATTTTTTTTATTAATTTGTTTTTACAAAAAAGGTTCCGGACGTCCCTGGGGCCTCCCCCACAACATGTAAATCTTGTACTACTCTAGAATGGAACCAAAATCAACAATTTTCTTAAACACAAAAAAAATCACGACAATCGGTAGAAAGCCACGGATATATTAAGAAACAAAAACAAAAAAGAGTACAGTTAAATATTGCTAAACTACTGAATCGTAATCAATTAATATGTAATGTATAGTCGATTAATATTGTATACAAGGACAATAAATATTAAACCTACATCTTCACCACATCCAATCAAAGTGCAAAAACAGAAATGACCAAATATACGACTTACGAGGCCACAAACGTGACCAACCGCAAAGCATTCAAGGAATTAACCAGGACCTTTTTACATTATTGAGGAAAACGCTCCAACTCTTAGCACCAAAACTCCACATCAGTACACGATATGTTATTACGAAACATTTAGCTCTTTTGCAAAATCGTCTCCAGTATGTAGACCAAATCCCTCAGTAGCACGCGTTTACCAGTCATGATTCAAGACTCGTGACTATGACGTCAGCGGTCGCTCGCAGGCTAACCTTCGCCGCCGGCATCACGTACACGGCGCTAATTTACCTCATATAATTTATATATACGTGACTATACGTATGTACATCACACGCGTCACTTTTTTGCCGACGAATTTTCACGTTATGCACAAATATGTATGTCGTGTATCTTCCACGCATTTTATAGTTTTGATATATATTGTTTTTTTCAGTGGATAGCATGTGTTTCGTAACAATGAACCTGTTTAAAGTTGATTAATTCGCATATTCAATAGCCTATTTACTTTTATTATTTAAAATTTTTCATCCTAAAATATATGATAAATTCATTGCGCCATCAACAATGCTTGAGCATAATATAACGTAGATATTGTGTTTTTTCTAGCTTGTATTAACCTAATAACATTATTGTAATAGTAGGAAAATTTTTACAAGGACTCTTCATTACTTCCAGTTTACAACATAAATGTGTCCATACTTATGAATAATGCATATCGAGTCGTTATCTTTGACGTCACAAATAAGAACTAATTATCTATTATTGGAACTAAGACACTGCTATCTGATAATAATATATAAATAGAATTATTGCAAGTGCACGTGAGCCCTCACGCAAAGTCAGTTAATAATAATTATAGGAATATTCCTACAATTATGATCAAGTGCAATTGCTTAGACTAACATAACTATTAACCCCAATATGAAGATAACACACTCGCAAATGACTTTTAAATATCTTCATTCATTAATAAACGATGGAAAGGAAAATTTAGCAAAACATCTCCGAAAACCGATTAGAAATATTCCCAAGGATGCGACCAGTTTCTTTATGTTATCTAGCGTTCGAAATTTCTAGAAAAAAATCGGACGTCATTAAAATATCGGACGTGTGAAATTCTTAATCGTCATCGAATTAGCATAATTTGCGTGTGGCAATTTAATTCACACGAATTATTTGAATATGTTAAACGTAAAATTTTCTACGGATACGTGACAGATTGCGTATTAGTCACACACATAGAAAAAGAAAAAATAAATCCCGCGGGTCAAGCAAATAGAATTAAACCCACGAAGGCCGTCACGGCTTTGTAGACTTTATCATTTGATTTCTGAGTCATCAAATTTCTTTGCTACGTTCGTATTAGTCAGAGATAAATATGCAGTATCCTCTTTATTTTAATGTGGTTAAATTCCTTCCTGAATCATAAGTTTACCTAAACACTGTCTCACCACAAAAGACACACAATATGATTAATACAAATACGCGATTTATTGTTATTCCGGATGCTACGTGTAAACTCCGCATGAGCAAATAATTTTTTATCTACACTTTACTAATGACTATTAATTATTATGTCATATATTAGGCGCACGTCCTCCAAAGAATATTATGAGCGGAAAGTGTGAGAAAACATATAAATGTTAAATGTTTAAAAAAAACATACGAAAAATTTTAGATAAACGAGAGTCCATAAAAATCTGTACAGATCCCTATATTTTCGACAAAAATTTTCTAATATTAATTATTATGTCCACATTTACGAAGCTCGTCAAAAATTAGTAAAAATTTCAGTTATTTCGTTATTATATCTTTATCTTATAATGTAGCATGATATTCATAGATATATAGCTTCACGATAATCGTAAATTTACATATTAAATTAATGGGACACGAGAATCCATTCCGGAGTACCCAAAATAAAATTACCAACATCCTCTTCGTATATGACCATAACTATTATCACCAACTAAATTATTGTTATGGAATATAACTCAATTTAGGAAATTTTTATCACAGCATAATATATCACCTCAGTCATTATATATTTATATCCAATACTATAACCCTTAAGCAACCGCAGATAGCTCGCTAAACGTGCCGGCCCTGTGACGCATGCCGGTGCGCGTGCGCCGCTGACGTGTTACCGCTTAATTGACATATTTCCGCCTTTACATACGGATAGTGGAATTTTTATTGCCGTGTCAAATCGGTGTATTTCATGTGGCACTACGTTTAAATGACTTGTTGTGTTGAATTTAGTTTACGTCGCAAAGTCAGTGGACTTATGTGGGTTAAAAACACAAGGAATCAATGAAAATATAGAATATCGCTCGTTTTCATACAAAACGTGTAAATATATTACTCAATAGCCTCTCATCGCGAATGTAATTGTCTGAACATGAAACTTACATATGACGTTAAAACATTTAAACAAACTTATTTGAGTAACAAAAAGTATATAAGTTCACGACGAAAATAGTGACAGCCACACCTTTACATCAGCAACTAGATTAACAAAAATAAATCATATTATCGTTTATCGACAAACGTATTAAGTAACACAACGGACATCACTATCAGCCTCATGGGTTCCATGCACTTGTTCGTGGGTGATAAACATATTTATCGATACCGACTATTACTTATCTAGAACATTTGCTAGACATGTATTTCGATATTATTTAAAAAGATTAAAGGAGGTATGCAACCTCTCTTTTACATTATTAAAAATATATCTAATCTATAAATCTATGTGCAGAGTATATTTAAACAGTCATACTAAGAAAATCATTATATTATATTGGTACAATTCTATCCCCAGATCGCGCGAGTTAAAAAAACACACTTAAATATTTCCTCTGTAAAATTACGCTATATAAATACAATATAATCTCCATATACTATGAGTCTCTAAAGTTATAACGAATAATTGAATATGGAAATGACCTTTCGAAGCGTTCCCGTGAATGTCAATCCAAACAAACGCATCCTTATTTGAAAGCTGTAAATATTTGTAAAAACAGTTCACCAAAGAAAGTAGGCGTATGATAATAAAATCAATTCATAAGCTGCGCGTGGGCCGACCACCGCCCACTCGTGTGACTAACCTGTACCGCTACCAATGTTGATATTTATTTATATGTGTAATTTTTTATTTTATCACACTGTATATTAAGGATAAATAACTATTTATGAAGCAATGCATGTCCTCATAAAACATAGATTCATTTGTTTAAACAAGTCACGGAAATATTCAGTCATAATAAATTGACAAATTAAGTAAAAATCTATATATAAAAAATATATAGGTCAGCAGGAAAAGCTATAAATACATATTTTATCTGCAACATTATCGTTTAACATTAAGATAGTATGCGCAAATACTCGTAACACTCGGAGATTTGCGTTTCTATTTAAATACATAAAGACAGGTATATCTAGTATAGAGTCTAAAATACATTACAAACATCCTGTTCAACCTATGCTTTATTCGAAGCCTTAATTACTATACAAAAAGGTAACATCGTCTGCAAAAAATAATATCGTGGCATTTCGCAATAATCATTAGACTCTTCATCGGATCGTAATAGCTGCGCTCGTAATTCTATCTGTCAATAGTTATTACGAGTAATCCAAGATTGATGTCGAACAGAAGCTCGCAGGTTATAATTGAGCTGGCCATTGTAGGCGCCGGGGCTTGATTGATAGTCTGGCGATTATCCCGTCCTTGCGACACTGCTAACTCTTAATTAGATTCAACTTAATAAGATACCCTTGCATAATAGTGGCCGATCCAGCTTCAGCAGATTAATTGTTATGCGACCGGCCACCGTCTAAAATTTTGGTCAACGATTGCGCTACCGTACATTATAACTACCTTGAATTAAAGCTTGTTAACTGTTGTAAATTACAATGTTATATTTATTATTATAGAACGTATCAACTGCAACTGGTATAGCGAACGGACAGAGAGTCTATATTAAACTACGATCTAAAGCAGGTCCCATAATGAAAATTTGAAATTGTCTAAATCGCGGTCAAATAATAGATAGCAATAGTGCATAGCCATCCGCAACAATTACCGTGTCGCGTCGCGGCGTGCGCCCGCGCCGGCAATTGTTTACGGCGCGCACGCGCGGCGCGGCGCGTGTCCCCCCGCGCCCCGGCGGCAGCTGCTCGCACAGGTGGCGCGTGTGGGAACTCGACGGCTCTGCTCGTTCCCACGATCGCGCGCCCTCCGGCCGCTATATAAGCCCCCGCCCGACCGGCTCACCGCATTCCGCGTTCACCGCTCAACGCAAACGCACTCACTACTCGCTCACACACAATGTCTACAATGTCTTACGATCTCGCGTATCCGATCTCGGATGACGGCCCGCAACCCGTCTCGCGCACTTACCAATATCGCAAAGTGATGAAACCGATGCTCGAGCGCAAAAGGCGCGCTCGCATCAACCGTTGCCTCGACGAGCTGAAGGAGCTGATGGTCAGCGCTCTCCAATCGGAGGGTGAAAATGTGGCCAAGTTGGAGAAAGCTGATATATTGGAATTGACTGTTCGTCATCTGCACAAGCTGCGCCGCCAGCGCAGGCTCTCCCTGAACCCAACAGTGGATGCCGATTGCTTCAGAGCTGGATTTACTCACGCCGCAAATGAAGTTTCTCGTTGCTTGGCTTCCATCCCTGGAGTGGATGTGAGGCTAGGAACTCAACTGATGACGCACCTTGGACACAGACTGAATGACATCCAGCGCGCTGCCGCCGGCAGTGACACGCCCCCAGCCAGCCCGCCCAGCCCCGCTCTTTCCACCGTGTCTTCATCGTCGGGCTATGTGACTCCATCTCCTCCAGCCTCGCCCATGCCCGTGCACACTGCCGTGCCGCTGGACTGCACCACCAGCAGCCTCAAGAGCGCGGTCTGGAGGCCGTGGTAAGGCCGTGGTCGCCGGGAGCGGGCGGACCCGGCTCCGCGGTCACATTTGTTCCAACGCCGTTCGGAGTCGCCAGCCCTCCCAGTGTCCGCCCTCGTCCTGTCTAGTGCTAAGAAGATAACTTAGATCTCACAACTAATTAGTGTAGGTTTCAAAACCTTTTAGTTAGTAAGTCGAACTGAAAAGCTTTAATCAAAATAGTTTATAAGTATATTGTGATATTAAAGTTTAATTTTATTGTAGAGATGTATCGAGCCTTACCGACTATGAGTGGGTTCGGATTGTTATTATATTATCGTTAAAAAGATTTCACAAATGTGGACAATGCAAGAGTACAGTTTAATAAAAAATATTTTTCAATCATATTTCTGTATTTCCTTTAACCGCCCATTGACTCGACAAAGATAAGTTAATTTGTTTTTCAATAATTGCTCAGAGATAATAAATCACATGATTATACGAAAACAAAAAATAGATGCTACTGGAAATAATGTACACAAACAATATGAAGTGATAAATATGAAAAGAGGTTAAGGGCGCAGGCCTATGACCCGGCGCGCGTGCTCAGTAACTTTCCTGTAGACATACAAACAAACACTGCGACACTTGAATGTGTAGATATAAGTAATTGCTCTGTAACTGAATTTGATGGAGACATTATGAGAAATATTTGCCGCCATTGAATAAGTAATTATATTCCCAATTAGTATACAGATTAGAGAAAATTAAAGATAAACTAATAAAATTTTATACATAATGCCCAATTATGTATTGAATACTGGTTTTTAGAATTATATGATAGTCCTAAAACCTACTTTATCAAAATTTAAGAAATGCATTACAAATAATTTACCTATACATTTATAAAGGTTAACCTAATTGTAAATAAATAAATGTAGACCGAATGAAAATGGCACTTATTTATTTCGGTTCTGTGGTTTTTAGTTTATCGCAATTACCATAGAAAAAGCATTGATTAAACGCACGTTACGGCAATTTTTTGCGTAATACCACAAAAATTAGTATCGAAAAACAACAAGTCAAATTATGAAAAACGAGTATATATATTTTTACATCTACCAATATGTAAGTAGTAAGTAAAAATGCTAAATACACAAGAAATTAAAATATTTTCAGACTCCACAGAATATAGGGATTGTTTTTAGAACTTCATTAATATATAATTCAACGTCAATAAATTTTAGAATATAATAATTCACTAATTAATCATAATATTACGATCACGGTAATATATCCTATTGATTTCAAATATAAACATCATACTAATTGATCATTTTATATATGTGTCGCCATCTATACCATGACTGACGAAAACTTTAATAAGAGAGAGCTTTAAAAAGCTTCTTCTGTTCAGAGCCATCTAACCAGTAGCTTCGGTATTAAGTAAAAGCACAGCTTGTTAAATCGTTCAGTCATTATAAAAAACGCTTTTTTTGTAATGGTTAAATAAATAAATAGATATTAAAAAAAAATTAAACCGCCCTTGAATATAAGAAATAGACAATTAATATTATTACAAATTACAATTTACACTTTTGATGTTTGTCCGTCAATCACGCTGAAAATATTGAACGGAATTTGATAAAATTTGGCATACAGTCGGAGTATGAGCTGACTGGGTGATAGGATACTTTTTATACCGATTAAATAACCCCGGGATGAAACAGGAATCTTGATATCCGGGTGGAAACAAACGTCTAGTAGACTTAAATGATAAAAATATCAAAGGAAAAAATTTATCATTATGACAACTATAATACAACATTATGACAGCTACAATTTTGTCATTGATTCCAAAGTATCAAAATTGACTGGAAATTATCTTGTAACTTACCTATAATATAAAAAAATCTCATATATGATTGTCACCACTTACTTCCACAACGACAAATCCAATCTTGTTACAATCTTGATAATGTATGTGACATTTGGTCGAAATTACAACAATTTCTTGTCTTTTATTAATTCATTAAAGTGAGGATAAAGTTTGAGGAAGGAGGATGTGAAAAAAAGGTTTTAATTAGACTTTTAACATATAAGATATACTTCCTAATTCAATAAAACATCATTTTCTACTGTTTTACACCATGAAGAAAAGAATTAAAATAGTTTTATACATGTTGTTTTAATTTTAAACATAAATAATGTAAATAACTGTATTATGTATAGGAAAACAACATTTATTGCCCCCATTTCTTTAAGTGTATCGCACGTAAATTATAAAACAATAAACTCTTAAGTATCATGCTGTTTCTGAAATATATTAGATTATTATCATTTAGTCCATATTTTCGTCTCATGAATTAATTCTTACTACTTATTGCATCAGTATTTATATAACTTGACCATTGATAAGGAACGAGCAATGAATCGACTTAATTATTCAATTAGATAGAAATGAGTGAATGACATTGTTTTTATTTTTATATTTACTCTGATGTTTAAGAAAAAATGGGCAGGAACTGAAATAAAAATATGTATCATTTATTTGATTTTGAGTTTTTTTTTAAGATTTAATGGCCAAGCCATACATTACGACACCTTTAAGCCAAGTATAAAATTGAGAAAGGTATATAATAAAGAGTTGCTAATTGTTAGACGGGATTCTACTGCTACGACTAATTGCGAACAGAAATTGTAGCGCTAATGAATAAACATCCCCGACAAGGAGGGGCGGCCCTGAGCGTGTCGCTACCAGGGTAAACCTTGTGAACCCTCAGTTCACCCACGCGTCCGTGCAAAGATATAGTAGCCCTTCAGGCTAACATCGAGATTCACTAATCCTCATCATACATTGTTCGATTGCATTAAATCCCTCGTATTTAATTAAAATATAAAATAACGAATCATTTAATAATCGAAATGTAAATACAAATATCCGTCATAAACCAATCTCTTAAATTTAGAAAAGATCCCCTTATCAATTTACTTAGTTCAAATGATATTACGTAGATGATGTAAGTCTTTGCGTACTTTAGTTGAAAAATAATAATTGCTACGAACAATAAACATATCATGGACAAACGCTTAATCTCATCGCTTCAAATTGCGTTGCTCGTCAAGAATTGGGTTTAAAACTTTAAATAAACACTGTTTTGTTCCTCTTACGATAACAATATGTCGTCATCAGTGAGAAAAATACTCGCGCCGATGGAAAGTTTATTCTCAAGATAATACATTAATGTGTACTTAACACTACCCATTAGTCACCGCCGTAAATTAACTGTACAATAAATTGACTATTTATTGTCATTATAATGTTTATAAGATACGTCGCATCAAATCAGTATATTGATTTTATTTATATCCTACCTATTTATATAGGGAACTGACATGGCTCGGCAAACGACTAAGCTGAAGTTTTTATATCAAGATACTATCATCAAAGTGAGGTATGAAAATACGTTACCAACGAATCTCAGATCTACCGAATACATACACAAAATTTCTTAAATATGGGTCTAAAATTTCCAGGGAATTTAGTAAATCAAACTGTTACACGATAATTGTATATATAGATATGTATATAGTAGTGACCCGGCTCGGAAGTCATATATATTCAACGGTGAAAGATTTGTTAAATTGGTCCTGAAGTTTCAAACAATCAACGTTTTAATACTGGTATGGAATAAGTAGGAAGTTCTATGCTTGCAAATTGGAATTAACTTTATATGACAATATCCCAAAACTATCATATATTGTTTATTTTCTGACGATACGTTACTGAGTGCTGTATCATTCAAACTTCATTTTGAATCAGGAAATAAGTCATATGTGGCCCTGACACCTTGGACTGTTGGACAATCCTATAAAAACATGAGCTTTACAGAGTCTGATTAATATTTTGATTTATTTATTAAGTTGATATAGATGAGTATGATTTATTATACGCAATAGTTCGTAAAACTTTTTGCTGCGAAATATCGCATTATTTATAATATTTATTGCTTTAATATGGATATTATGCATATTGCACTGGTAACATGGATGGAAAGATTTTTGAAATTTATATTACCAATAGATTGAATGCATGTAAAAAGTAGTTAATTTACTTAGTAATTAATTGCGAGCATACTGTCTTTAGTGAGTTAAGCTATTAATGGACTTTAATGCTCAAACAAACAGGGATAGATTATTATTTTCCTATTCTGGAAAAATTATTTTATAATCACTGCTCTCGCCTAATTTTTTGTACCAACATATTAATTAAAACTGTTTTTTGTTATAAAATTCTACGGTATTCTTATGTACAAAACTTACTACGTCACAAAATTACAACACAAGAAAAAAGGTATATAAATATAACAAAATTTGCTGTCATAAACAAAAGCATTACAAGGAAGTGGACATATCATGATTCACTGTAAACCACACTCATTATCCAAGCGTCTATCACGAAAATCGCATGATAGATAAGTAATTCAATCAGTCAAAAACAGTATGCTGATATCCTGAAGAAGGAGTGTTCCGTATGTTATCGGTCCATTAACGCACGTGGTATCAAATCAGAGATAGCACGCTGAGCTGCAGGGAAGCACCTTGATAAGAAAAAACAAGTGAACACGAGTTTTATGAGAACGAAATATACTAGCCAAATAAACAGTCAGTATCTTCGAATCAAGTCTTAAATATTCCTAGCTAGGCTCTATAAATAAGTAAATAGAGAATTATCATGTAACACATGATGTAAAATAAATAATATATAGTCTACTTATAATACCATCGTAACAATTACTAACTTACAAGACGTATTTTTCATTAATAACCTACAAACTTTCACAGATTTTAATGTTCAAAATTCTAAAAAAGAAGCAATACTATATAATATGATTGAAACATTATAAATCTATATAAAGTAATATACAAACAACTAATATTGTATGCAACAATCTCATTTATATTAGAACTTGTCCCACTTTTAATAGAATAATTTAAAAATATAAAATATGGACGATTGTAGACTTTAATATTATTCTGGAAAAAGTAGGACAAATTTTAATGTTAATAAGATCAAGCTACGTTAATTTTGATTTAAGTTATATCTTTTTATATATATCGGGGAAACAGGTGGCCCTTTTTTTTCCTCAACCTTCCCAATCCGTTACTTTATTCCGTCTTCAATTCTTCTTTTCCCTTATCACTTAAAAGACAACGCATTCAGAGGCTAAAGAACGTTGAATGTTGACTTTTCTTTCCATATCTTCGTGATAGCAAGTTTAATTCGTTATTTCTTAATTAATATAACTGATTACGCGTGCAAACAAACCAACAGACCTCAGCTTTATATTGTAAGTATAGATAAATTAAAAAAGCAATTGTGTTCCAAGCAAAACATGCAAGTTTCGGAATCTGAGCGCCAATAAAAAACATCCATAGTTCTGTTGCTTTCCTCTACATCAGTAGAATCGATAAACGAATCATCGTTATTATGTAAATTATGGCTAAGTGCATACAAAGAGATGTTTAGTATTTCACCTTGCAAACGTACGTCACTTATCTAGTCGGTACTCCTCCTCGTGCCGGCCATGTGACTGATATCTGCCGCCGGCCGCGTACACTTTGGCAACCGTTATCAAATTATTAGGTACTGATATATAGAATACAACGTCACTGTATGGAATTTCGAGAAAATTTGTATTGACGTCCAAAGAATTAGTAGATTGATTTAGCTTCTGTATTTGCATCAAAGAATTCGCAATTTTATTTGAATGTAACAGTCTTTTAATTGGTTTGGACTCACTTTGAACTTTGAACATTTATTCAATCTATCACACTAATCAAGATCAGTATAGAATAATTTCATGTTTGTCTTATAATCTGAATTTTTATCGCGAAAACTAATCATTTTCCTTTTCTATACACTGCATAAGAGCAAGTGATACAATTCAGTACTGTTATCATAAAAGCATGATTTTTAACATGAATTTTTTGAGTCTAAAGTTCGTCACAATCAAAGTTATTTGAAAGATAACTGCGAATATGTTATTCGAATGATGTATGAAGATTTATATCTACAAAAAATATATAATTTCGGCTTCCAATAGACGAGATAAATACAAAACATCATAAAAACTCATATGGACGATCCATTGACGTAGGTACAAAACTACGTAATAATATTATTGTGTAGGTATTTGCCCATCTAAAAAAATTAGGTAAACAATTTGGTAATAATAATATGAGTAAATCTGTAGAGTTCGTTTGTTCACGCTAATCTCTAGAACTATTGGGCTGATTTCAATAATTGTTTTACCGTTGGATATGTACGTGATACTTGAGTGATACACAATATTACCTCGGGCGGAGACCGAAGTTATATATCTAATAATTAATTAATGTTAAATTGTTAGTCTTATAAGAGTGAAGGTATATTTATCAACTGTTGACGTATGATATCCATGCTTTCTTCACCCAACATTATATGTACTGCTACATCACATATGATTCTTTTCTCCTACCTATTTCGCATTATAAGATAAAGGATAATTTACAAAATAACGTCACAAAATTATATGATAACATACATCCACGATTACACGACATGTAACGGTAACATTCATCATAATATATAAATAGATGTATAAATTACTTTTTTTGTTTATTTCAGATTACTAAAAAAGCATAAAACGTTTATTTAATTGCAACAATTACGCTTAACTTGAATGACTCAAACTCGAGTGAGTCAAATTAATAAATAAGAACGAATAAAAAACAAACGTTTAATGCCCTTTCCCTTACGACATACTTATTAAATTGACCCCGGGCAAGTCTTGATGATTGTGTGAATTGTATTGACGCAAAATATTATTTGTCCGTTTTTTATTTATGTTCTAAAATTAGATGGAAATACGCATTTCGTTCTCATTAATAGTCTCCGGCACGTAGTCATGACTTTTTTATTTAGTCATTGCTTGTTTATCCTTAATACCTACGTGAATTGACTTTTGGAATAACATAAATGCATATAGTAGGTGCGGCGTGTTACCCGCTAAAATTGATACTCATTGTCGTTACAGCATCACTTTAGAAATTGCATCATACGTACTGTTTATATTTTTAGTTAAATCAATTTGAAAAGCAAATAGTAGAAGCAATATATTTTTGTGTTTAATTGAATAAATGATTACATTACGGAAATCCCTATAAAAACGACTAAAATTTTCATTTCCATTATTGATACCTAAATACATACACAACAACAACACGTTCACATTCTTAATTTTGAAAAGCTCGCGTAATCAATAAAAATGTTTCACTAAACATAAGTCTGTATATCAAATACGCCACGAAAAAACAATAAAAATTTTGAGATACAGAGATGCGTTACATTCTCCTAATCTCTTTTTCAGTTATTATGAAGAAACATTTAGTGTATGCTGTCATTGACAAGAATACTTGAAACATGTACATGTACAGGATAAAGAAAAAGAAATTTTTGGGAGAAAATGCTTAAATTTCCATATAATCACATGGTATAAAATGTTACGCATTATTATAAAACAATAATGATGCGTATAATAGACGCGTTATTCTATTTTTAATTTTATTTATCTATATTAATCATAACGTTTTATTACGTAATTTGTAACTGAAATTGTTGTCATGCCGCCTTTTAACCTCATATCAACGGAATATTTGCAATTTTTCATTATCAGTTGTGTTTAACAATTAATGAAGTTAAAAAGAGCCGGACAATTAAATCAGTTGCCAGGCCAAAAAAAATGATCAGCGTAATATCAAATGATGTAGTTATTTATTAGGGAAGCAATAAATAATGATTATCGTCTATAATAAAATTAAGAAATCAAAACAAAATTCAAAAAAAAAAAATATTATTTTTATGTAGGGCGTATGCTACCGGTATATGCTTATAGGACTATAATGATATTAATATACTTTCTGTACACTAACTTTTTTCATAAAAATAAATACCAACTTATAGATATACAGTATGCGTACGTAAAGAAAATATATCTAGTGATCCTAATGATATAATAATATAAACACATAGAATAATAAGATTAACTCATAATTTTTTTGTATTCTAACCGATCCATGATGAGGCTATAAATCGGTAATATCGGTTAATATGTGGTATTTTGTATGTGGTAGTCGAGCATGCTTCAGCACTAATTGGGCCAGTTCGCACCGGGGAAGTACCACACCCCCACAAAAGACCGGCGTGAAATAGCATTCTGCTGTTTTTCATTCGGTGAGTGGGGGAGCCGTAGGCCCATATCCTTTTCCTTGCCCTTCCCAGTACTTTCCTTTATTCCTCTCGCCAATCCTTTCTTAATCCCTTCCCAATTTAATGTCGGGAATCCATTTGTAAAGGCGTAAGGTCTGCAAAGAACCTACCGCCTCTCCAAATGTTCATGGGTGGTGGTAGCGCTTACCATCAGGCGTATAGGGAATATTTCCATCGGCGAGAAATTAGTAGAGTGCACCTACTGGTGCTTGCAAACATTTATTCCGTGTTCATTTGGCAAGTCTCAAAACAAATACCATTAACACATTATCATCATGCAGGTATATTTATAAGACCTATGTTCTTTAACATATAGAACCTAAATACCTTGTGTGGGACAAGTAAAATTAAACTAAATTTATTCAATAACAGATATTGGATAGGTACAACTGTATGGTGTAATTATGGTAAACGCGGATCAATATGTAAAACATTACTTGTATTTGTTTACTTATGTGCGTTCTAGATTAGTCCTTCAATAGCTATAACCAGTGCACTTGATTAAATTCCACTCAAAACGAATTGAAACGTTTCTACTGCGCTTCAAACATCAATAGAGTCATCATCGTTAATTCATGCAAATGGCAGAGGCACTGTGATGCGTGTTTCGAGTGTGTAAATACTCTAATTTTCCTCCAACAATATGGCTTGTTTAATATCGCTTCGCTTTGTCGTAATTTCAAAATTTATTTCATACTAGCTGCGCCCTGCGGTTTCACCTGCGTAAGTCTGTATCCCGTAGGAATATCGGGATAAAAAATTGCCTATACGTTATTCCAGTTGTCCAGCTGTCGACGTACTAAATTTCATTGCAATCGGTTCAGTAATTTTGGCGTGAAAGAGCAACAAATTCACACACATCCTTACAAACTTTCGCATTTATAATATTAGTAGGATAGTAGGATTATTGCCTTGACTCAGAACTCATAATAGCTGACGAAACAGTGGTTAGGTATAATAAGGCAAAATTAATACGTCATAGAAAGTGCGTATTAGTACTAGTATAGTATTATGTTATCTGTGGCATTAGTAAGGAACATAAAGGGAAATAAGGTGACCGCCGACGAATTATAATAAGCTCCCGTGGTCTCTTCACTAAAACGGCTCGTTGGAACACAGTTGGTTTTTGGTCGATTAGAATCCGTCATAATCCACGGCTCCTTTCCCGGCGGCCATAGGTTTCTATGCAAAATTTCCACATTAAAAAGGGTAACTAAGGTAAGCCAGGTAAGCCAATGGTAATATCGAATATCTATGTATTTTGTAATTTAATTTCATAGGTTCGTTTGAACGAAATGCCATGAACAATAGAAAAAGCTGATAAGAAGCTGATTTCTTACAAAGCATGTGTTAAATTAAAACAATCGCAATTTCCCCGTCATTCAAAAATTCCCTATACTAAAGCACCTTACATGTATTGTGTAATATTTACATTTCATGAGTAGGGTTTTATATATTACCTATATTGAAGCTCACATGATAGCATATTCGTTGTGTCTTTTTGTACTTATCTAATTACTAACAATTCATTACCATTATAATTGTATATGTAAAAACTTGTATATCTAAATAGAGTTGCAAAACCAGCTATCAACCAATTTTTAAATGTATCCCAAATTTGTAAATTTTCTACAAAGGTACACCAATAATTTGTTCCACGATGGATCAACCAATTCAACCTCATTCGCGTAATATGTATGTAAGCGTTTTAATTGGAGCGATGAAAACTTTTTCTAGTAACAATCTTGTATCGTTAACAATCCAGCAACGCCTCTAATTGCGAACGTTCCAAACATAAAGAAGTGTACACTTTGTGCAGAAGCTAATGAGTGTAGCTCGCCATTGTGGCTGCACCATTACGAGCCTTGTTTGTGGTGGAATCTTCCCACATTATAATGATAACCCGCTTTATCAAACGGCGCCCACACGAGACTATCTCTAACTATTTTTAACGAGTGTATTATTGATGCATGCTATCTTAGAACACGTGCCGACGCTGACTTTTCTCTTATCGCTTAGGAATTCTCCGCTGTGCAACTTATAAATATTTATGCAATAGACAAAACATTATGTAAATCAACAACGTGCGTCATCAAGGTAATTACTTCTCTTTATGAATATGTTTACTGGCTTGTTAAATGTGACTTATAAATTACTATAATAATACACCGGGATTCATCGCATGTTCCCTTTACGAATAATGGATAAGGTTGTGTTGAAAGCATATAACTTGCAAAATTCATAGATATTTAACGAAAAAATCATAAACTAACGTCCGAATAATGTATATGCCTGTGAAAAATAACTTAGCATATCAACAATAAACTGGTTGCGCCTTGCATTATATTTTAGGCATGATATGATAAGTGAAAAAAAATAATATATTTTAGTGTAGCAATAAAGATTTTCAATTTATTTTTATTAAAAAATAATAATACATTCTCAATGAATGTTACGCACAACAAAAAATATAATCGTACTTATAAGCGCGAAAGAAGTTGAAGTAAGTATGGGTGGATGGATGATTGTATAGATGTTTGTTGGTGCAGAGGACTATAGTCTGGATTAGCACATAGGCTACTGTATACTCGGGTATTACGAGAGTAATGCCGTGGGTTACTGCAAGTATACCTACAAATGATTTAAAATTTCATGCAGGCGTACTAGTATTATAAAGCTAAAGAGTTTGATAGAACGCGCTGATCTCTGATTGGTTTGAATAAAAAGAAAATCATATGTTTGTAAATCCATTGACCGAGGAAATCAATAGGCTTTATGAAATTACGCTTTTACTATTATCTCCAATAGGAGCAACAGAGAAAATATTCCAATCATATTTTGACAACAGACGAAGTTGTGCGGTGTAGCTGATTTTAATATAAGGTACTTTCTAACTAAAAAAGGTTTTATTTTACACATAATATACTAAAGATATCACTTAAAGTTATTAAATAATTATAAGTGTGAAAGAACATACCGAATGTTTTTTTTGCCCATAATAGGAAAATACGATAGAAAGACTTAAAAAGTGAAATATAAATTCAAAATTGCGTTTATAGGGTTTTATATAAAATTTATCTTACGGCCGCCGTTCTAAGTATTATTATAACAATATCTTATTTATAACAATTTAAACATTTTAAAATTGCATAATAGCATATGTTTTGATTTATATTGTTTATTTCTTATGTATTAAAGAGACTTTATAAATAGTACTTCATAGAAAAACTATATTTGATACTGAGCAGTTTTATCACAGTCCAATCCACACAATCATTTAACTAGATCGTTTAAGCAGTTTAGTCTAGCGGGAGACAACAGGCGAGAGGTGGGAGACACAAGCCCGAGTTATACATACGCTATGTTGTTAGCAGCTCGGGACACTATTAAGGAGCTGCATCGCTGATATTTCAATGTCATTTTCATAATTACTTTTTATTTGCTATTGAATTGTGACAACCAACGATATTCGGATTTTGCGATTTTTTCTATGAGATTAAAGACTTTTTAGTTACTCTTTATACTGTGATAATACATATAATAGTAGTATTCAAAGTTGTGCCTATACCATATTTCTGGCTACTACATGTTACATATTACTATTCACCATTTTTTCAATAAAAACCAACAAAACATACAAACAGTTAAATGCATCTCTTAAATTTTTAAGATACTTTTTACCCATCAACCACACATCGGAGAACAAAAATAAAACAACAAATACAAATCGTCAATTTATTAATACATTACAAAACCTTATATCTGGCTTTATTAATCATATGGTGCGAAGATGTCTGTAGTTTCAACAGCTCTTCCTTAATGAGGCGCGTTATTTCCGACTTGGCTTTAGCTACGGCAAGTTCTTGGGAACTTTCTATGGCGAGGTAGAGTTTTCTTTCGCCTTCTGGTGGTGTCTTACCCGGAGGCACGTAGGTCCCTCGCACTGTTATTCCCGCCTCTGAATACTCGCTTATAAGTGCTAGCGCCTCCTGAAAAAATTAAAATAAATTCAAAAAAACGTTACATATTGTTTTTACTACATAACCAGGAACGATTTTAATTGTATTAACAACGAAAGTGCTTTATTTTTCCTAACGTGAAAACATTGCATTTTGAATAGATTTGGGATTTCTGGGCATTACGATCCAAGGTCTATTGTCCACTTGTACATAAACTATTCATATTGTTTGATTTTCACCTAAATATACCCAAACACCGACTCGTTATAACCTACACTAGCGAAAACACGAAAAAGAAAAGTATTATAACCCCAAACCAGAACCCCAACTAAAATCCAAATCTTGCGCACCAATTACCTCTTCCTCAAAATTAATGACAGTAATAACATCTGCGCCTATTTATTAACTTAACACAAAAGTAAATAAAGGCACCGATAATTGCCAACTTTAGGAGCATCTTGACCGTTTAGCGCAAACTCAATTTACTAACTGAAATGCAACGCAACATTGCAATATAAGAGGTGACCCTCAGCGATATCTAGGAAATAGGTTTATGGACACCGCTTCGAGTAAATAAATCTTACGTAAAGGGTTATAAGTCAGTGATATGGTTGGAAAATATCTATTCGTTGGACCATAATTTGTATTTGAGTCATTGTTAAGGCATATTTATTTATTGCGATATAATTGAATGTTCTTATTGATTCCATTGTTTATGGCGATGTCGTTACATAAATTATAAATAATCATAATTTTTATTAAAAAAAAATATTAAATTAAACAACTTATCGACACTTTAAAATCTTAGACTGTAGACGATTTTCAGAAATTCATTTCCATATCCATCCAATTCATTTTCATCCTTTTAAGATTAATTTAACATAAATTACACAGCTATAACGTATTATTGATTTATTCAATAACCTTGCTCCCGATAACACTACAATAAAAACTAGGAACGCAATTATAACAAGTTCAGCATTTGACATGCACAATAAACATGCGATACGATGAAAACAAAGTTTTCCTACAGATGGGTTTAAAATCGAGCATTATTTCCTTGTATGTTCAACCGACTTCAAAATAAAGGCGGATCCATTCCACTGTATTTTATTTGTGTTTGTTAATTGATAACTTGCAACTGGATGAACTGATTTGGATAGTATTAATAAGTTTTGACGTGAATTATAATTCCAAAAAGCGATTGCATTCCTTCACTTTCATATTTAATCACAAGTCAATGACTTTTAATAATTAGTTACAAAACTACGTAATACAAATAAATCTCTATTTACTTTTACGTTTCATATTTACTCGGACTTGAATGATAGCGTTAACTTTAATATGAATCTCAACTTTCCAAGAAATGTCATAAGCTCTTTAATACATTTCAACTTGAACAATAACTATTTTTGTACACATCAATTTAAATCTGTACCCATACACTTTGAATTGCACTTTGACCTTACCAATAAAATTTAAAAAACAACGACAATATTTTAATTAGTCAAAATGCATATTTCAATATTATTTTTTATTCTGATTATGAACTTCTAACTTTATCTTTGATTTCAAGTTTCACTCTCAACTTTGACTTTGACTTTCAACTTTGACATTGACTTTCAACTTTGACATTTGACTTTGACTTTGACCCACCTTGCTCGTAACCCGCCAGCGCGCCTGCTGCGGGAAGTCGTTGATCTCCAGCTCGGTCTCATACTTCCGGAACACCTCCTCAGCCGGCTCCGCGTTCGCCTCGTCGCGCGGCTGGTAGTTGAGCCGCGTGTTCAGCTTGGCCGCGAGCTGCTCCGCCACGGTTTTGGCCTGGGTATGAAATGGATATAGATAAATACCTTTACTTGGTACCGGAACAAATATAATAGTAAAAAATATTATGATACAGTTCGTTCAAGCTATTATTGAATGACGCCCCTTTGGCATGTTTCATTAAATGTTAGCTTCTCACATGAGTTGTTACATAAGTAATTTAAAAAATTTTTTTTGTCATTATTAATGTAGGAATTTTATTATTGGGATTAAGTCATGTTAAACTATTTCATCATAATTTGAACAAAACATAGAAATGCAATGTTTTAATTTGAAAAATAGTCAAGTTCTGTTCTTTTCCTTGATATTGGTACACTGGCAAAATTGGTACTAAAGCATCAGAAAGTGTATAATTGTGTGCGTAAGTTATGTTTTGTGAGCATGTGAGTATCTGGGCATCTGTATGTGTGTGTAAGTATGCGTGTGGTTGTGCGTACGTACGTGTGCATGCGTACGTGTGCGAGCGAACACGTGCGTAGGTACATGTGCATGCGTGCGTGTGCGTGTGTGCGCATGCGTGCACTCACCGTAATGAGCGTGTGCGTGGAGGGCGAGCCCTTGAGGATCGCCTCGGCGGCCTGCTGCGTGGCGCCCTTGTGCTCGACGCCGAGCCCCTTGGCGAGGTTGATGCGCGAGGCGAGGCGGCGCGCCAGCTCCAGCTTGCCGTCCGCGCCGCCCGCCGCCGCGCCCGCGCCCGCGCCCCCGCCGGCGCCCCCGCCCGCCGCCGCGCCCGCCGCGCCCGGCTGCCGTGCGTGCAAATTGTCACATTTTATCAAAACTCTATATTGTACACTATACAATGCAGAATAAAGAAATGTAAATGGATATAAGAGTACAACATATGGTTATATCGCTAAAGCCGCTGTTTTATCTTCTAGACAATTTGGTCAAGAAGACACGGTGTATATTAAAATCGTGATAAATTCTTTTCTATACTTTAGAAATGATTCATTCATAAAAACATTTCAATGCTATTGAACTAAAAATTAAACAACACTCCAATCGAAATCACCTTAATTTCCTTAACAATTTTCTTAGCAGCGAGCATAGTCTCGATCTGCTGGTCGAGGTCGCCCTCCACGTCCTCGTCGTCCGAGTCCTGCAGCCCGAGCGCCGCCTTCTGGTACTTCTTGCGCTCCGACGCCGCTTGCGCCTCCGACTCGTCGAACTTGAAACCTGATAATCATGACGATGTGATCAGGGTAAGTTTTCCATGTTTGATCTGATGCAATTATATAATAAAATATTGCCGTGTGAAGTGTGACATGTGACGTGTAACGTGTGAAACGCGACGTGTGAAGTGTGACGTGGCGCACCCTTCCCGCTGAAGCCGCCGCCGGAGTGCACGCGCTTGCCGTCCTTCTCCTGCGCGTCCTTGTAGCGCTCCCACAGCGCGCGCAGGTCGGGCGGCGCGGCGGCGCCGGCCAGCTCGAGCGCGCGCACCACGTCGCCCGCGTAGCGGCCCTGCTCCGGCGTCAGGAACGTCCACGCGTACCCCTTGTTGCCCGCGCGCCCCGTGCGCCCGCACCTGCATTCGTACTTCATTATATTTCAATGACGAAAGATATCATTGTTTGTCTGTTTGTTTGCTTTTTACCAATGGAAAGCTACAATACCTGTGACTGTTACAGACTGTAATATGTATACTATATTACTAGGCTATGTTTATTTTCGTTCTGACCACGGGTCGTCCCGGGCGTACCGGTATAAATGGTTAGTTATAGAATATGTGTAATATTATAAAGCTTGTTTCTTAACCTGGAAATAGGCGCTAATCTCAGAAACTGGAGGTTCGATTTACGTATCGCATTAATAATATAAAACTGAAGAGTTTTTTTTTTGTTTGTTTAAGCGAGCTAACCTCAAAAACTATTCGACCTCTTACAAAAATTCTGCACCCAAATGGAACCTTCCAGAAAAAAGCTCCTCACCGATGCACATAGTCCTCGTAGTGGTTGGGGCAGTCGTAGTTGACGACGAGCACGAGCTGCTTGACGTCCAGCCCCCTGGCGGCCACGCTGGTGGCCACCAGCAGCTTCACCTTGCCCGACTTGAAGTCCACGATCGTCGAGTCCCTGTCGAATTGATCAATACCTGTAACAGATCGCCGGTAATATATTATGTCACTTTCGGCTGGGGGTCACCGCTTCGTCTTATTTTTTTTTTTTATTTAATGCGAAGAAAATGTTAATTCAGGAACATTTTCTTCATATTTTTGGGAAATGTTTAAAGATAATGATTTGGCTAAAAAATCTGCGCATAAATATAATCGAATGTTTTATATTTCAACAATTTATTGAAAAATTAATAAGTAAATAGTAGCAAAGATAATCAGAAGTAGTAGACAAGGAAAATATAAAAACAAAATACATTTTAAATACACTTATTGGCAATTAACAAAAATTATATATATTTAGTCTATGTAAAAAGGTTATAGCATATATATTTCTCTCCGTAGTAAAAGCCACAGATGAATGCTGAAAAAAAATATTTGCTATTTAGTAACTTTGAATGTATTTTCTTGTGTTTGATTTTACGCGAGTTTTATACATTTAGAAATTAAAGACTCTTTAACGGAGAGTCTCCCCGTGACCACGCTGTAAAGTGTTCGAAGCGTCGGGTTAATAATATAATGAATATATCGCGTTTAAAATCCGTTAAAAAGTCTTCAATTTCTAAACTTTGAATGTATTACTACTTATGAAATTAATTAAGTTGTAACGACTATGAAATTAATTTAATAAATTTAATAATTTACAATTATTCTTTTCTCACACCACAAAACACATAATAAATACCTCTTAAGTCTTTCAAATCAATAACTTGTTTTATATATGTAATTTCATGAAATTTAAATAACACGGTTAATTTTTCTAGCACATAATATCACTATGCACATTTAAAAAATTTATATTATTCTAATATTTACAATGAATGAATTATAAAAAAATATATTAGCGAGGTAATAAAAAATTGATTTTAAGCCTCTGTTACGCTCATGAGCATAGACAATGGAGAATATTTATTTCAAAGACAATATACAAATTCATAGACAACATAACCAAATAACATACCTCCATGCAAGCTCATACAAGAATACGAGGCTTTCATTAGGTCTTTCAACAGGCTATCCGCATTCTCCTGTTTGTCCACAAACACAATAATGCTGCCCATGTGACTGTATAGACCCAGTAATTCTAGAAGCTTAAAGAATTTCGCGTCTTCTTCCAAAATAGCAACATGCTGTTCCACCTCTTTGCACACTATACTGCGTCCGCCAACCTAGGAAATCAATCAAGTAATTAATAAGTAAACAATGAATGGAATGAAATAATTTAATAATACGAATAAATTTTCTAACCAAGGTTTTACAGGCATTTTAAATACATTTCATATACAAAGGAAATTTAGTGGCCTGTGTTGCTGCAACTCGTAAGAAACTGTACAATATATAGAGTCATGATACTTTTAATAATAAGCTTTAATTTTGCACAAAAATGAGTTTTAATTATTTTTATTATCTGTATATCGTGCGAGCGCTGTTACGGGCTGAAACTAGTATGCGTATACATACTTGTACTTCGATAGGTTTCTGCAATATCCTACGAGCAAGCGCCTCCATTTGCCGCGGGAACGTCGCGCTGAACATCACCGTCTGCCTGTCCGGACGGATGTTGTCAATTATTTTCATCACCTGATTTATGAAAAATACTCATTATTACTTATTATTCATTACATAAAAGAAATCAAATAATAAGAAGAAAGATTTCACTTCTGTAGTCTATGGCAGGTATTAATGTTCATACTCTGTGGCTGCAATAATAATTTTTTATAAAGAAATCCGACCGTGCATGGGGCGGATGTACCACAATTATATGTATACCAAATTTGGGAAATGGGCACAAATGAATACAATTTCCTACCTCTCTACCTTTGCGAATGGTATTCTGCTACACTGCCTCCTTTTAAGCGGAAAGATATGAGGAAAGGATTGACGACAGGAAATTAGAAATGGAAAGGGAAGGACGAGGAGAAGGCCTCCGGCTCCCCCACTCACCGTACGAAAATACTGTGTTTGGGACATGCCATTATTTCACGTCAGTTTTCTGTGGGTGCACTTCCCCGGTGAGAGCTGGCTCACTGCGTGCCGAAACGTGCTCGACTCTCAAATTTAAAAAGCTACTAAAACACAATAATACCTGAGGCTCAAAGCCCATATCGAACATCCTGTCCGCCTCGTCGAGTACCACATAGGTAACCCGGCGCAGGTTGGTCACGCGGCCCGAGTTGGCCGCCAGCATGTCTATCATACGACCCGGCGTGCACACTATTATTTCCGCACCGCGCTTTAGTTCCGCTATCTGTGTGTTGAGTGAGAAAATATGTTCAATGTTATGTATGGAAATAATAAATATAATAAATTTTTGAATATGTTAAAATAAGAACAAAACATTATAAAAAAAATTGAAATATGTTTATATTACAAGTAGTTATTCAAATGATAAAATTTTAATTTATCTCGTTGAAAGAACAAATTTCTTATATGAATAAAGAAACAAATTATTGTATTGTAAATGATTTAGTAACAAGGCAATATTGATTTAACTAAGTAAAAACGTCTGTGTCGTTTCTAAGTGTTTAGTGTAAATTTTTTCTGAGTACACTAATATTTCTAAACTTTTAATAAAAATGAACATACCTGTTCAGATATCCCCGTCCCTCCATATACACAAACTACCCGCAAACCTAAAGATTTCGCAAACTTCCTAATATCCTTCCCAATTTGCATGCACAGTTCTCGAGTGGGTGTCATGATGAGGGATATTGGTCCATCCGTATCTTCCAGTGGAGGCTGATCTAAAACGTGCCGGAACATTGGTAGTATGAACGCCAATGTCTTTCCGGAACCTGTTTTCGCTATGCCAATTAAATCTCTGAAAAAAATGGAGGTTTTAATACCTTCTTCCTACAAAAAGGTAAATCATGACTAAAAATAGTACATCGTTCTTTTTTTGTGGTGAATTTCGATGTTATCCTAAAAGGGGTGACATCTTAGCACGGACGCGTGATGCATTTTCTCAATCCACAACATCCCTTAGATTGAAATGACCTCAATTAAGCAAACCTTTATCATTTAAGCATAACCAGTTAACAATTACAATATTACTAGCATTCCAAAGGCACCTTTGCACACATAGTCAAGGGAAAAATAAATAGTTCCATGTTTATCCCCGCATAGTTCCCGTTTCCCCGTAAGCAACCAAACAAACTATGTATGATACAAATTAACTCTTCAACTCTATACGTATCTTTTCATTGTATAGATTACTATGAAATTTCTCACCTCCCTGACATAATAGCTGGTATAGCTTGCGCTTGAATCGGAGTAGGCTTCTCAAATCCTAGTTTCTTTAATATGTCCAACTCCTTTTTACTGATGCCACAATGTGCCCAAGTTCTAATTGGTTTTGGGCAACCTTTGCCCTTTACCCTAATGCCTTCGAGTTCTGTCCTATATGCTTCTACTTCTTCGGGAGTCATTCTTGCTAATTCATTAATCTGTAATTAATTATTAATTACTACATCACTTCATTTTCATATTTTCGCAAGTATATACGTAAGGTCTGGAATTAAACAAACGGCTAGGAATGCAAAACATAATAGCACACAGATATTTGGTCTGATTCTTTAAAAATTATTTCATTCTCAAGCAAGAAAAACAGTTTGATGATATAATTATATAAATGAAAAAGTATTTTAAATAAATAACTTACTTCAGTATAAAAAGCTTTTCTAAACGGCATGTACTGTAGACTGGAGTGGTCAACTTTAGCCAATTCCTTGCGTTGTTTCGACGCGAGGTTAGCGGCCGCGTCCTTTATATCTTCGGTTTCCTCCTCCGAAGAATATTCTAGACCGTCTTGATTCTGTTCTATTAACTCCCCTGTGGAAATAAAGAATATATTATTAGAGTTTAATTATTACTTTTTCAAAGTAAGAGAATATAAAAAATTGTATTCAATAAAAAATCTTTTATTCCGTAATAAATACATTGATTGAACACAAATCAGACCCGACACTCCTGAACTAGGAATAAAGCTATGCTAGAATCAATATGATTGTATGTAATTACAATTAAAAAAAATCACAGTAATAATTAACCTTTATTCTTCTGCTCAGAAACTTGCTTCTTAGCTGTTCCCGTTAATATCACGACACTGGAGTCTGATGAGGGCAGGTTAATGACGCCTCGAGCCTGATCTATTTGGTTGACTTTACGTACTTCCTGCAAAGACATGTTATATTTTTAGTCCCATAACATTAAAATGCTATATAAATGAAAACACCTGACCTTTCTGCCACCCATTATCCCACCTAGTGAGTAAACAAATTTCTTTCATTTTATTGAGAAGTTCTAACGAAATTGTAACTCATTGTAATAAATATCAATAATGATTAATTAGTTGCCATTAAAACACAGTGGATAAAAAAAACATTATCAATGAACATTAATCATTCTTTAATTGACTTAATTTTATTCTATTATCATCATCTTTAAATTAAGTTTAAAATAGTGAACTTGCCTGTTGCACTTCCTGCATGTAAGCATCAAGTGGATCAATTTCATCTTCTTCTTTCTTCTCTTCTGCAATCTGCTTCTCTTTTGCCTCCTTATCTTCATCACCTAAATCAATGTTTAGAATTAAGAATACATTTTACCATTCAGTTTAAAAGCTGAATATGCGAAAGGTCTACATCTTTCAATATAAAAAAAAGCTGTTCATTAATCTCACTAAAACTCGAGAACAGCTGGGCAATTCATGGACTGATTTTTGTTTTGAAATGTGTATATGTATGATAGTCCCAAGAAGGTTTAAACAGTAAGACACATAAAAATTAATAAAGGCGTTGTACAAAAATCCGGGTCCTCTAGTCTCAAATAAAAAAAATAATTTTCTATTGTTTTATTGTAACTATATTTTAAATTATCTCTACTTTTAAAAACAAATTACAAGAACATTTGAATAGATCTTAACAATTCAATGTTGCAATTACCAAATACATATTTAAGTAATAACCAATATACCTTCATCGCCGGAATCATCTTCCAATGACCATTTCTTTACAGACGGTGTTTGGATATTGGTAACCAAACTACCCTTCTGCACCTCCTTCTTGGCGGTCTCCAGTTCCTTCCGCTTCCTCTCGGCGCGCCATCGTTCAATACGGTCGCGACGTTTTTGCATTTCAGCCTCAAGGCGATTTTGTTCCTCTTCCTATAAAAGGAAATGTCTCAAAATATTGTGACACTTAGTAATAAGTACGTAGTTTAGAATTTATGAAAATATTTTAAAAAATCGAAACACAACATACATACATATATGCGCATAGCATATATGTATATAATATGTTGTATATGCATATATGTATATAATAGTTGTGAATAACATAGACTACTTATTACTGCAATGAAACATGATTCCTATGAATTTGGTTAGATTTAGCAGCTGAAGCCACATAAGAAGAGCTAGTTTTTAAATATTTCAGTAACTGCTAGTTCTGAAATTATGCGCGGAAAGTGGCACTGTGTAACAAGGTGAATATGCAAGGAGTTTATTATGTATGTGTGTTAATTAATTTTTTAAAGTAACACCAATTATTGATATTACCTTATCAGCAGATCCAATATCATAATCGGCCTCTGTTTTAACTGACTTTTCTTTAGATTTGCCACTCTCAGTGTCTTTATCTCTGTCTTGTGATTTCTTCCGAGACTTACTACTTGAGCCATTGCTCTTTTCATCCCTCTTGTCCCTGAAAATGTAATGATAATTAGATATTAAAAAATAAAAATTTTGGAATCACCATTGTGTTATGACCATTTGACCATGACCATTAACTAGTACATTAAAGCTGTGGTGGTGGTTTTATAATTAGATACAAACACTATTTATGGCTAATATATGGATAATACTAGCTGCACCCCGCGGTTTCACCCACATAATTCCGTATCCCATAGGAATATCGGGATAAAAAATTGCCTATATGTTATTCTAGTTGTCCAGCTGTCTACGTACCAAATTCTTTGCAATCAGCTAAGTACTTTTTGAGTGAAAGAGCAGCAAACACACATACATCCTTACAAACTTTCGCATTTATAATATATAGTAGGATAGTAGGAAGTAGGATAGGATATGGCAAATGAGTGTTAAGTTAAAAAGCCTTGTAGGTGTATTTCATTAAGAGCCACTATTATAACATACTTGAAAATTTATTGGATATCTCAAATTAATACATTCTATAATATAAGTAAATTTTATCCAAAGTTGCGAACAAATTATTGGTAAGGGATCTTTCATAATATCGCTTTACTTTTCCTTGATATGGCAATATGAAGTGAGGTTATGTGAAAAAAAATTGTTTTACTTTAGTTAAGATTCTAATTTATGAATACTATACCTTTTTCTATCTCTGTCTCTTTCTCTATCCCTATCTCTACTTCGGTCTCTTTTAGATTCTCTTTCCCTGCTACGACTACGCTTTCTTTTAGAGCTTTTGGATGTTCTATCCCTGCTTCGTGACCTAGATCGCCTCCTTTTTCGATCTGGAGTAAGCGAACGGCTGTGGGACCTACGCCGATCGCGATCCCTGTCTCGGTCCCGACTAAAAAATAACAATTTGAAACGTTAAACAAATTATCACAACATTAAAACATTATAGAGTAGGTACGTCAACACTCACCCGCTTCGAACCATTATAGTGTTTATGTGTTACAAAATTTACAGTTTGGACATTTCAATTCAATTAATTATTCACAACAATCATTACTTATCTTTAATTTATTTGAAACACCACTTTTGAAAACTATTGAACTTTAAATTAAGGTACAAGTGCAAAATGCTCTATTTGACAGAATATGACAGCATCACAGTTATTAGACAGCATCAAGTATGGACTATGGTTCAAAAACACACAACAAGTGTTACTACCTTACCTAAAAAGGGCTAGAAAGGTCAAAAAATTCATAAAAGCAAGTAATCACGAATAACGCAGTCGCGAATACCACCAAAAACATTAAAACATGCGAGTTTTTATGGTTATATTACGTACCACGTTGATATCACAGATCACTAGTATATTTATTTAGAAATATTTACTATGTCATAGTCATCATCATACTACGTACCTGCCTATAATATTATGGTACTGCGTAATCACTGGATAGCATGTTACAGCTCACTCGAACGATCGTCAAATAATTGATCGATCACTACCAATCGACTGTTTTGGTAGTTTTAATTTAATGAGAGTTACTGTTTGATTGACGAATCAATCGACCGATGGTCGGTCGCTAAACTCCGACTATATTCTATTAGTTTCTTTGATTCTTTTTATCTGTAGATAGACCATCGATCCATAGATATTTGAAAATAATTATAGACGTCTATTTTTTTAGTCGCCCTCCTCACCCGTTTCGGCCGTTTCATTGTCAACATTCAAATGTCAGTGTCAGTTACCAGCGTCTGTATCTCGAAAAAAATCAACTTATTATAAAAATTATAATTGTTTTTAAATCTGTCGATGTATCGTTAGGTTTAAAAAATAAATAGATACGAGTATTACTTCAATATTTATCATGGCTGACGATGGTGAAAATGTTCGTTCTCTTACCGGTCTATGTATAACCTACATACTTATGTATTTGTTGCCTAATTCAAACTTTATTTACCAGTTAATTGTTAATTTTCAGGTTGCTGTTATGACTGTTAAAGAACCTCTAGACTTAATCAGACTAAGCTTAGATGAAAGAATTTACGTAAAAATGCGAAATGAACGTGAATTAAGAGGAAGACTACATGTAAGAAATATCTTGCTTCTAACCATTTCATTCATTTGAATATTGCAATATATTATATATTGCATTTAGAAGTAATTTTTGATAACGAAAATATTACAAGTCTATTATATAAACATAAATACATTAAATATAGGAGTGAGTTCTTGGGAGTGTTTACTTCAAACAATGTAAAATGATTATATTATCCACTAAACATCGTTGTAAGGTTTTTCTATAACTTTTTTTCAGGCCTATGATCAACATTTGAATATGGTTCTTGGTGATGCAGAAGAAACTATTACAACAGTTGAAATCGATGAAGAGACATACGAAGAAGTATATAGAACAACAAAACGTAATATTCCCATGCTTTTTGTAAGAGGAGATGGTGTTATTCTTGTATCTCCGCCTGTGCGAGTTGGTGTTTAGGATTAAGTATTAATAAAAACATATTTTGACTATTATTCTTTGTTTTATTTTTTTGCTAAAAGTTTAATGACATTTTGGTTACTGAATTTTAAGTTTCGTTTGACCATTAGCTGTTCTTCATCCATTGGTTCAATAATAGTACCAGCTTTAGTAATAACACTCGGTTTAATTAATTTTTGATGAGCTGTTTCAGGTATAAATGTGTTACCTATTGGTGCTCTGATAGATGCCTCATAATCTTTCACACTTGTAAATGGGAAAGGCAATTCAGATACCTTGTGAGCTTTCAGCTGAGGCAACTGCATCTCATTGATTATAACATCACCTTTATTTTCATCACGTCTTGGTATTTTAGGTATTGGCTTTGATATAAACCTGTTCTTTCTACGTTTAGGTGCCTTCACACCTTTTCCTCCCCAATTACCCCAACCTGGAAGTCTTAAATTTATTTCTTTAGGCCTGTCATTGTTTATTTCATCCTGTTTTTCTTGTCTAAAACTGGCAACAACATCATCCTCTTCAAAGACTTCTTCAATATCAACTTTAGGTACAATTTGTTCATCATCATCTAGTTCATCTAAATCATTTTCTCCTTGTGGAACAGCAGTATTTAAATATTTTGGTTTTACTTCTATAAACCTATTTGGATCAATGTCTAAATCAGCTTTTGTATCTATTAGAGTTTCTGAGGATTGAATTAGTTTATTAGATATTTTATTTTGAAGTGGTGTATCCTCAGGATGATTATTTGTAGTTTCTATTAGTTCTTCATCAATAAAGGGTTTTTGGTTCCTTTTCTTGAATTTCAAGGACTCTAAATTGTCCTCATGATTTTCCATTTTGCCAATATTATTTGATTTAGGTGTATTTTCCAGTTTTTTTATTTCTTGCCTTAGTTTCTGTAACTTCTTGTCAACTTGAATTGCAATTTTGTTTTCTAATTTTTTAAATACTTCAGAAACATCTTTGTTGTCTGTCTGAGTCTTATTATTGATGTCAATTTCTTCAACAACCCAACTTGAAGTTGATACTACTTTCTTAGTTTGTTTGCCAATTTTGTTTTTGGCATTGGTTTTTAACTTTGTTTTAATAGTTCCTTCTCTATCATCTACATTTTTAGATATTTGTTTATGTTCATTCTCCAAAAAAGTTGTTTTACTCTTGCTTACAGTTTCATTACCTTCATCCTCTATTGTAAATTCATCAAGTTCTTCAACCGCATTACCCAATTTCAGTATATTATTTTTTAGGTCAGATAGATCACTGGCTTCATTATTTTCTTCTTCATCACTGTCACTTTCGTCTTTCTGTTTGCACATTTTGTCTTTCAAGTACTTTTTGTAGCCAAAATTAAATTCTTCATTAACATTGCTCTTATCAGGCCTTTTCATCATCCATGGATTCATAGGATCTTGGGCTAGTGTTAAATCTGGTACTATTTCATTCTCATCAGCTTCATCATCAGTACTAGCTGTATCTTGGGTTTTTTGGGTTAAACCCCTACTGACAGCTAATTGTTCTGCTAGTTGTTGCCTCACCTTAAAGAATAAAGCATTTTTAAATAGAACTTATTTAAAAATTAAAATGTAAAATATAATTAATCACCTGTACCTTACCTCTTTATCATACTTTGCTCTAACAAGCTTACTCTTTGCCCATTTTCCAGTATTTTTGTGCCTTAATGTGTGTCGTTCTAATGCTCTTGCCTTCTCTAATTCTTCTAATTTCTTTAGAGCTTCCTCTGGGTTTTTTATTTGTAAGTCTTCAAATTCCTTTAGCTGTTGTTTCAGTCTTTCTTTTTTCAGTATACTAGAAAGTAAATGAAAAATTACTTAATACATTTGACATATATGTACAACATTGATTAATAATTATGAAATTTATTCATGCTTGACAGGCAGGTAATGTTTTAAATAAATTACAATAGCACTAGCGGTCTGCCCCGGCTTCGCCCATAGTACATGTATGGCCTTTGTCAATAAACAAACTCTTCAGCTTTATAATATTAGTATACATAAAACAGAAAAAGATTTAGTATTTGTATTACTCTCATATTAAATTTATTTATATTTGCACTAATTAATATTTTTTTCAGATATTTTCATGTTCAAATAAATTATAAAAATAATAGTGAGTTGGCTAGTTATTAGTAAGTTTCAAACAAAAAGCTCAACGTGATGAATATAAATTAATATCTCGTAGATCCATACATACCGGTGATATTTTTTACTTTTTATTTTGCTCTGCCTTTTAGCTTTAGCAGCTTTATATGATTGCTGTGCCCTCAGTTTAGCCAGTTGTTGTCTATGCTCAAGCATTTCTTCATAAGTCATTGGAAAACTTGGTTCCTCCATATCTTCATCTGCTTCTAGAGGAGGATGTATTTCGTCCAATTCTTTTTCAAGAGTCGATTTTAACTTTAGATTTGACAATATAACTTTTGTGGGATATTCTCTTTTTGTTTTCGCAGATTTTAGTGGAAACGACACGAAGTCCACGGTACGATTCCTTGCCACTACTGGATCCCATTTCGTTATTTTCTCCTTCGTAATATCATAGCCCGTAGATCTTTTGATACGTTCTGCTTCAGGTTTTTCTAATGGCTTTGCAAGCACATTAGATTTATCTTGTGTATTCTTTAATCGTTTCGTTATTTTTGCGTGCTGAGCTGTATCTTTAAGCACATTCACTACTTGGCTAAGATCTAATTTATTAGTTTTCTTTATCAAATTAAATTCCGAATTCTGATTTGTAGGCTCATTCCGAGTTGGTTCCGAAATATGTTGCGTTTTATCCAACTTTGTAATCGCACTTATTAAATTATCGTGTTCCGTAGATATAACATCATATTCATCGTTCTCCTCCATTTTCAAGTTTTATCAACAACAATGTAATGCAAATTATTATACAGACAGTTATTCTGTTTTTAATTTAACCTAAAATAATTTAAAAACACAGCACAACACGTGACATTTCACGATCCTCGTTGTAATTTGACATATTATGACAGTCATTGAATGACAATTATTAAATTAGTTTGTTTACACGATTCTACCATGAGAACAAGGCATTTTGAAAAAATGTCGGATAAATTTTCATTCGACTAAGTCACATAAAAAGTGCCTTATCTAATAAACTTTGTATATTACTATATATTTACTTATTAACAAAAGTTATAGCTGATTTAAACACTTGTTATAGTACGAATCTAAAAAAATCTTTATTCGTGATAGCAGTTCAAAACAAAATTGTTCTATAAAAGATCCTAGATTATGATAGCCGGATAGAGGTCTTAAAACTCACTGTCCATCTTTTTAGAAAATTGATTTTTTTTATAGATAATATACACATTTCCGTTGCCGCTATAACAACAAATAATAAAAATAGAGGTTTAAAATAACGGTTGGCACTTTTTCCGGTGTAGCTTAGCTAAGGTTTAGAAATCTTTTACAAAAGGTTCTGTATAAAAACTTATTTTAAGTAAAACGTTACTATAGTAACGGAATGGGAAAATTTTATAGTATCACGACTCCCATTTAACCGATTTTATTTATATCCATTCCTTCCTTGACACTGGAAAAAGTTATCATCATAAGTATATTAATAATTTAAGTTTAAAGTAAACAAATGCGACTTCAACTTCCTAAATGAGATTTTTATTAAGCTTCAAGGTGATTCAGTCAGTGAGAAACCATCACTATGATAGATTTAGTCGTCACTGAATTTAGGAGACTTTAATCGCATTCAGCGAGTTAGTATCGTAAATTTAAAAGATGAACTCATTACATTATTAATGAAGCTCTTAAATGATTCAGTCAGTCAGAAATCATCCTAACTTCTTTCGTCATCGGATAGCTAAAAAACAAATAAAATATTAAGTACAACCATTGAAAACAACGGTCAATATTTTTTTATTTTTCCAACACAACGCGTTTCCCCTTATTTCATGTAGATAGAAGGTTAAAAAGTCAGGTCAGGTAAATTTATTTCTTGAGAAATAAAACAGAAAATTCTTAATCATTTATATAGCTAAATGTCAATGTTAAAATCTAACTACAAGAGGTGTACAAATATATCTTTAATACTTAGATGACATTATATTCATGTTTTATTCTCTTGCATTAGCACATTCATTTGAAGAACCAGGCGGAGACAGATTCTCCTGGTTCTGATGTTGGCGGGATTTTTTAAACATCAGGCGATTTCGATAAAGTTTGGCTTCATCCGTGCACTTAGTTGTTATGCAGCCTCTATAAAGAAACAAATAAAATATTAAATTAAGAAGAATAAATAACAATTTTTTTCAGATGCTATTCTGTCTCTCTTGCATTGATCTTAGATAATCGTTTAGTAAACATCGAGAGGAATCTATACATATAATAAAACAGTAAACGTACCAATGCAGTACATCACATATTTTTTAAATAGCATTTATTATACAACATGGATGTTATGTAACCCCCAAAACAATTGTTAGTAAAAAAATTTGCTTGTTTGTATGTGCTCTAGAGTCCAGCGTTAAAAGATAGTATTATATTATCTGTAGCACAACTATTTACAAACCTAACTATTCTCTTCGGAACATTGCATCGTTCAGACACTGTATTAACGATATCATCCACCATACTGGGATCCAGACATTTCTTAGCAGGCTTGTCAGCGAATGCTGGGGACTGTTTACCGGTCAGCGAATGTGTTGCTAAAACTCTGAAAAAAAAAGTTAATCGTATATTTTAATCGTAAATTGAGCATTGACCACTTTTGTTGGATATATTACGTAATTCGTAGAGAAAATTACCATACTTTGATGTAAAATAATCACATCTGTACTAGTTACCTATTCTGTTCATTGATTATATAATTGTCGTGTCACAGTGTTAGTTGACACACTCGACAGAAACGACTTGACCGATTTTTATGAAATTTTTTAGGTATATTTATTAAGCTGGTATTTTTCAAATATCGCAAACTATTTTCTATACTTCTAAGGGTCTTTCTATTAAGGCTGTCCTGGCAGAATAACTTTTGTTGAGTCAGATACTAATCAAAAGTGAAAACATTTAAAATGTTGGTCATTAATATGCATAAAATATGGCAAAATAAGTGTAAAGTTCTGTTTGTTTATTACTATGACACTTACCTACCTTCTAGGAAAAACAGCTTGCAATAATTGCCTAGTCGCTGACGTGTACGAAGTCCAATCTATTTCCTTTAATAGCCTCGCTGGTACCGACACCTTGCCGCTACCTATCGGTACCTATAAATATCGAAAGGTAAGTATCAAAGGTGGTTAGGTCGAGTACCCACATACACAAATATCTGGGTAAGTCATTAATGAGGGTCCAAAAACAGTAAAATGTTATGAAGAAACCTTTGTATTCTCCATCAGAAACAGTAGATACAATTTACTATAGTATACTTATGTAAGATTAATTTGCATGTTATGAGATTGCGTATTAAAAATGTGATTACCATATCCACAGTATTTGCAGCAGATGATAAATCATTACAAGACGTATTTGTAGTCTGCGCTGACGCTCTTCTAACTTTTATCCCCGTAAGACTTTTGCCCTCATCAGTTTTAGAATTAGATTTGTTTTGTATTTCAGGTGTAGACGCTTCTCCCTGGGGCAATTCGACTTCCGAGAATCTCTCTTCAGACGTTCTTACGGTCGATAAGGATTGTGCATCGATATTTTCTAAATTAGACGTCAAATTTAAAAATTGCTTGTACAGTTTTTGTATTACTCCTTCTAACTCCGCAATTTTTTCCGCGGGAGGTGGGACAGCATCGGTTTGTGTTGCCTGATCGAATGTTAATTTTGTTATTTCGTTGGTATGCCGTGGAGGAAGGGGCGTGCTGCTAGCTAAGGATCGGCGGTTTAATGTTTTCTCATGTAACGTACGAATAAGTTGATTATTGATGAACGATTCGGCTCGGTTCGGACCTGGGTTGAACTTGATAGACGATTGGGTGAAGTTAAGTTCTGGGTTACCCTGGAAAATATACAGACATAAATAAAAAAAAAAATACAATGCTGTTAAGTGTTAGCATATCTAGCGATTATTAAGTCTTTTGTTACTCATTATGCAATCAAGAAAAAGCAGCACCAAAGTTTCAACATTTTTGGATTTAGAGTATCTAATACGAAAATTATATCGTATATTATTTTTACGTTGTTACTTTTTGTACAAACCTCTGGATCAGTTTCACTATCGCTGCTATCAATGTTGTTGCTTGGTAACACGTGATTGCTTGAATTCATTTGGGAAGAATGATTTCCGCCCATATTATACTGAAAAAGAAAACAAAATTAATAATAAACCTTATTTATTAATAAGAAAATACCTGAATAAGTCGTATGTCGGACTTTATAGGTACCTACTTATTCAAGTATAATACTATACTAGTACCTACTATATACTTATCTAACAGTAAAAAGAGAGTGAGGAGTTTGTTTGAACGCGCTTATTAATAAATATTAATAATTATTAATAAATAAGCGCGTACACATCCAACGATAAAATAATAAATTCATCGTTGGATGTGTACGTTATTCTTGATTACTATTATAGGCTATACTATATAGCTACTATATATAACTATACGGCTATATATAACTATATGGCTATATATATACCACGGGCGAAACCGGGGCGGACCGGACCGTCAGTATAAGATACAATAAGTTATTGATTCAATTGTTTACTAAATCGTTTATTAAAATTTTAAATTGTCCATGACATAGCAGTTATCACTAAGTGAATGTTCTTCTATAAATATGATCTCATTCCACTCAATATTACTCATACGTTTACTATTGATTAAGAGATAAAGCAATCGTTAGAGTACTAATTGTTGTTTGATATCATAAATTTAATCGGCATTGCCCTTGCAATATTATTAAATATTTATATATATCAAACATCTATAACCTACATTGTAATGCGTATTAATTATAGTTTATTTGGATACAAAAAAAATCCAGATTGAGAATCGATATCTATCCTGAGAGGAGGCTTGTAAGTTACAATTGTTGACCAAAATTAACCAACACTTGTACACTATTAACTCAGGAAGCGTAAATAAATACGATACCCACACACACATGCACTCTCTATTATGTTACTTTAACTTTACTATCTATTTATTGAATGGACAGATGATCTATAAATGATCTATAAAATTTTATTTAATGACGATGAATGAAAATAAACAAAAAAAATGTTTTTCCTAGGTTCTGAGAGATATAATGGAAACCTTTATTGGTTGAAATAATTGTATTGTAATCTGTATATCAAAAAATGAAGATTAAAAAAAATCTGTTGTTTTATTTTCAGCTTAGCTAAATAACGAAAATTTAGAAACTTACCAATGTCCCAGTTTTCATTTCTTTAATTGTATTCATACATAATGATAGCACATTTTTCACTTGATTGTCTTGTCTTTCTAACATTACTTTCAATTCTTTTACGTATCGCTTAGTATCTGAAAGTATACAATACAGAAAATATAAAAAAATACAATTTTTTCAGTACACAATACAACATAATTTTGGTATTTTAACATGTAGGTGTTAAACTATTCATGTCGAAATTGGATGATAATATAATAAAATACAGGATATACAAACTTTAACAACTTATTTTTTTCCAATAAAGAAAATACAATTAATTTTATTTGCACACTTTGAGAAGGAAGTATTCTGATATACATATTGCACATATATATAATTTACTTCCGGTTTGTCAAATTGCATGCAAGCGGTATTAAACTTCTTTCTTTAGCAAATGTACTGTGTAATGTAACTATTTTTAGTATTAGCTGTGATTTGAATGAAAAAAAAAACTGAAGGAACTTAAATATTTATTAGATTACGAATTAAGGTATGTATAATATTGACTTGCTTACCCGATATCCGCAATACTTGTCCTCTCCTAGTAATACCACTATGTCTATCCCGAACAAGAACAATTTTGCCCGTATGCAAGTCATTATCCTCTGTTATTAAGGAAGCAGCATTAACAACGCCATAATTCGAAAATACGTTACGCTCATCCACCCATTCGACGAGAACCCATAATCTCTGCGCCATTTTATAAGTAAAAAATTTTATATGATCCGTTACTAGCGATGTATAAATATTAACTGAACGATAATGTTACGTGACACAAGCTCAGGTAAAAATTGCAAGTACAATAGATAGGGATTTGGTTGTTTCGTTTGCGCCCTATTCCTCCGCTGCGTAGACAACAAAAGAATTCATTGAAGGTAACAGAACAATAAGTCATATGGATAATATCATAAAAAATTAAGAGAAAGTAGGTACTTGGAATTACTTGTAAACATTAGATTTTTGTTAATCTGTTTATTATTGTCTGTGCTATATTAATAGATTGTTATAAATTATTGGCTTTAATCATTACAATACTAATTAGCCTATGCAAGATAAAGATTATTAATTTGTTATGTCCACATGTAACTTAGTTATTAAACTTTCTTCTTTGATGAAAATCCAGTTCAAAATTTAAACTGAAAACCTCTAATTCATTATCAAAGTTCTTGTCAAAGGTAGCAATTTTTGTTAAATAATATATTTCAAGGCAGTTAAGCATTAATAAGTAATTCTACGAATAAGTAAACTAGTTCGTAGGACGAGAGCTTTTCTGAATATTCCGAAATTGAAATAATCACGATTCAAATTCTAATTACCTACAAAGGAATATAAAAAAATATATTTTTTTATATTCCTCTTTTATTATAATATATTTCGGTGTTTTCTTGGCAAGGTGTTGTAAATCTGAATAAAATTTAAGTAATCAGGTAAAATAAAGGATGTCAATTTGTACCTCCAAAATTTTATTTGACTACGTGGAAGGGCGATGCTGCGGGCATCATCTAGTTTTTACATATTATTATGTCCAAACCATACCGTCCATAATGTCCATACCGCATTAAATACACGGCACGACTCTGTCCATCTCAACTTCAAACATCACTTGGGAGATCGCTTTATCTTTATATATCTATCTATATCTATATATATAAAATTCTCGTGTCACAGTTTTCGTTGCCATACTCCTCCGAAACGGCTTGACCGATTCCTCTGAAATTTGGTAAGCATATTGGGTAGGTCTGAGAATCGGCCAACATCTATTTTTTATCCCGATATTCCTACGGGATACGGACTTACGCGGGTGAAACCGCGGGGCGCAGCTAGTATAAATATATAAAAATGAATCCCTGTTTCTTGATCACGCCATCATGGGTGAACGGCTGGACCGATTTCAAAAATTCTTTCACAATTGGATAGCTGCAATTGCACTGAGTGACATCCTACTAATCCTATCCTACTAATATTATAAATGCAAAAGTTTGTAAGGATGTGTGTGTGTTTGTTGCTCTTTCACGAAAAAACTACTGAACCAATTGCAATAAAATTTGGTACGTAAATAGCTGGACAACTGGAATAACAAATAGGCACCTTTTTATCCCAATATTCTTACGGGATACAGCCTTACGCTGTTGAAACCGCGGGGCGCGGCTAATAGGTACCAAGGGTGAAACAGAGGCGAACAACTAGTGTACAATAAAGTCTCTAGCTACGGCTATAAGATATTAAAAATGTCTCAGGGCGGACAATTATCACTTGTATACATAAAATAAATAAATAAAAAATAAATTACATTTTGAAAATGAATATTTGACAAATTAAATTTTCTACTACCTATAAACTGGGACATTAAGCGTTCCGTACCGTGAAAGAAAAAAAATGAAACTTATAGGATACTAGCTGCACCCGACAAACGCTGTTCTGCCTTACTCTTATCATTTAGGGGTATGAAAAATAGATGTTGGCCGATTCTCATAGATACCGGATAAGCACAAAAAATTTCATCAAAATCGGTCAAGCCGTTTCGGAGGAGTATGGCAACGAAAACTGTGACACGAGAATTTTATATATATAGATATATGTTGACCGTTACCTAGGGTACTACCCATTCAAAGTTAAAGTCAAAGTCAAAATTATTTATTTCGATTTAAACCCCCAAGGGGCACTTGCGAACATTAATATCAAAATAAGGTACGAACTACGAACATCGTATTATAGAACAGATAAGTAAAAGTATAAATGTTTGCTTTATTATAATATAATTATATCTACAGTACGGAATCTCTTCACTTGGCCAGTTCCTTTTTTTGTATCTTTTTAATTATAATTTTTTATTCAGCTATCATTATTATCATAAGAGCTTTTATAATAATTTAATGTAAAAGGTCTTTAATTATTATTTTGTCATAATAATCCTCCAAAGAAAAAGTTGACTTACTGAATACTCATAGGTATTATACTGGGAACCAAGCTTCTAGAAATAATGATTTACTTATCTATAAGATTTTTAAAATAAGTTTTATGATACCTATTGGATCAGATGCAGAAAAAACAAAAAATAAAAATAAAATAAGCGCATAAACTATATTTTATACAAGCCCCCATAAGCTTCCTCAGGGATTATAGCAATAAAACAAAGCGAAATGAAGACAATGGCATTATAAATGTTCGGAACTAGTACTTACGATAAGGGAAACAATTGTATAAAGCATGGTATTTTTCTACAACCCCGCCACGGAGGTAATTTAATTAACTCATTTGCAATTTTGGGTCAGTGTATTCCAACTTATTGGAGTGTAAAGAACTTAAAAAATTCGGAAGCGTGCATAGTCGCATTTTTCTATCGATATATCTAATTATAACGTGTGGTTATTGGGTACATATTGAAGTGGAAATATAGTAAGTACATTTGGTTATTATGGAGTTTTTTATATATACATTTTTATTTTGTGTATGCATTAAAAATGTAAGTTCAAAATGAATAGGTATAATTATTTTTTTAACAAAACCAAACAAAATAATTGTCAAAACTAGCCAAAATTTAAATGGGGCTGGTCATGGGAGGTGTCAGCTTCAAATAAAAAAAAAACATAAAAATCTGTTTACCCAGTAAAAACCTATGAGGTAATTAACACAAAAAATACATTCGAATTGATAAATTCGTCCTTTTTTTGTCTGTCTGTCTGTTGAAAAATACAAATAACTCTATTTTCATGGGGATATATTAACGCGTGATATAAAAATTTTTGAGAAACTTATTTTGGTTTAAGAGTTCTTGCCAAAAACAATAATATGAAAAGAGTGGTCTCGGATGAATAAGATCCTTTTTTTTAATGTCTAACATATACTATTTCTTAGTTTCAATTTGAACTTCATGTAAATATAGGTATATAGGACATTTTAATAAAAATGTGTTTTTTTGTTTTTTACTAATTACTACAGCTCATCATATTTCAAGATCACGGCAAACTTTTTTCTGCACATGTTTATGACTGTTACACAAATAAGAAAATAAAGTAGATATCCAATTAACTAAAAAATTATTAGAAATATGCGGAAATAGTACATTTCAGAATATTCGGTGCGTCATCGGTGTAGTGCTTATAGTTCATTATCGGTAATTTTTAAAACTGGTTATTTAGACAATAGGAACAAATCCAATAGGATAAGTAATATAAACAATACAAGTACACAGGTAGTTTTGCGCCCGAAATACAATAGATGTATTACGGCTGAGGCAGTAGGATCACAATATCTAACTTATACCTGAAGTGAAACAATTGAAAAAGTCCACTGGTTTACGTCTCGCCATAAAAGTTGTTATTTTAACGGCTCATTTATTTTTCGAATGTCGTTCAGTAGAGGTAACTTTTTGGTGAACCGATGTACATTAAAGAAAGTTTTATAACCAGTCTTGTGGAGATATGTTTAATAACAAATGATTGTACTGTTTACTAATTAATAATTATTATTATTGCAGTAATCTACAATGAAATCGGAACTCGATGCCGCACAAGCCTTATTGGATCTTCAGGGAAATCGGCAAGTTATACATCGCAATGGATGTAAGTGTCTAGTGATATAAAGTTAAAGTTTTTTTTTATTTTGCCTACACAGTTTTTAAACCTTTTTTTTATAGATGATCATTGGTCCTGTGGCATCGATGAAATGGAAGGACCTACAACGATTTCAAAACTTTTTAACAGTCTTATTACATCAAAGGTTTGTGTCAAATTTTTTCTTGTATAAACATTTTATTTTCCTCAATCAGTTTTATAACCAGTTGGATGCACAAGCTAATTACAACTTAATTTCAGTCGTTTAATTGCCAAATTGCGAGTACCAGTACACCAAAGCGTCAAATACCTTATCAGCCAGAAATACAACATAGAGTTAGAAAGGTGAAGACTTGTGAGAAAGGCACTCAGACTGACATAGAATGTCGACTTCCTGAGATTCAGAAAATGGAGAAAATTATAAAAGAGCTTTGTGGTAAAATTGAAGTTTTAGAAAGTCAATTGAAATGTAAAAGTTCAGAAACTTTATCGGCGGGAGATTCGAATGAGAATTATTCGGATACTTCGAGTGATGAGCGATTGAAGAAATCGTATGCGCGAAAAACATATAAACGTAAAAGAACCAGCACAAATACAACGTACAATAACGTAAGTTCTTAATAAAATTGAAAAAAATAATAATGTTACTGGACATGTTTTGTAAGATGTTTAATTTTTATTTTTCATTCTTAGGATTCATCAGATTGTGACATCACTTCCAAAAGAAACAAAGAATCTGAACGTTACGATCCTGAATACAAAATATCTAAGGCGGATTCAAGTGTAAAAAAACCACTAAAACCGAAAAATTCGAAATTCAAGACAGGTGGTGATATGGTAAATTAATATTCTAACATATCTTTCCTTAACAAACCAAACAAAAAATATAGCATAAAACTATGATGCTATATTTATTTGTGATTTTTAATCCAGAAAAAAAAATACTATATGTTAATAATTGCAGGTCTCTATTGGCGATGGCAATGCTTCAGTCCCTGCTCGCCTTTTGAAACATATGGATTGGACTTCTTACACTAATGCTACAAGAAAATTATTGACAGCAGTTTTCCCTCGCAAGTACGAAGAATATTTGTTTATTTTTTTGAATGATTTGCCAATGCCATATTATTTTTTTTTTATGTGATCATAGATTAATATATAAGATTATTTATGCATTTATACTTTCAATCCAGTGTACTGGCAACACATTCTCTCACGGGGAAGCGATCACCAGCGTTTCCGGATAAGCCCGCCAAAAAGAAATTAGATCCTGCTCTAGTCAACGATATTGTACAAACTGTAGTCGAAAGGTGTAGTGTACCAGAAAATGTAGTGAGGTAAATATTTCTGTACATTTTGAATGATATTTTTAATAAATAATTATTATTGATTAATGGATTATATATGGATCCAAGAACTATAATTTGTTCCTTAATCTTTATTAAATAAAATGTTACCTCTTTATAGAACAAGCATCACAACGAAATGTGCCGATGAAAGCAAAATGTTCCGCAGCCGACAACTGAATAAGAAAAAACGAAAATCATTAAAAAAGGAGAATATATCGCCCTCGGACGATTCGGATGATTCATATTATTCAAATTGAAAAATAAATTATACAATATTTATCTATGAGCCGACAAATGTATGAAAATAATAAATCAAGGTAGGTAGGGTATTTTCTAACATGTGATAATCACACTATCACACTTATATTATAAATGTAAAAGTTTGTTTGTTTGGATGTTTGTCAATGTTGGATTTTGATGAAATTTGGTATAAAGACAGGGTATGAGCTGACTTGGGTGATAAGATACTTTTCATCTCGATTAAATGCTCCCATGGGATAAATCACACCGAAAATGCTGTACAGATTTTGTTTTTTTTTTCAGCGTAATTAAATTTCTTTTTTTTTTCAGGTATAGTAAATAAATCAAATTATGGTGCTCAAGGTGCTTCCCAAATGGACTACGCTGGCATTATTCATACAATGTTTATCAGTGATTATTCATTTTTAACAATGTGACTGTTATTGTTTATGAGATAATATTTTTTATAATTTTTTGCTGTCATTGTGATATATTTAATAAACAATTACTACTTAATTTAATTGAAACCTATGTTTTTTTTACCCCAAATGAAATGAGTAATAATACACTCGGGATCTTGCAAACCAATTGATGGCTGGCTTAATTGATTTACTAATATTTCTTTATAACACTTCTCGACTGGCTCAACGGTAAATTATTATATTTGTTTCTTGAACTACACTCGAATAATGATAACATTTTTTTTCCCCTAATCGAAAGTACATTGTTGTAACATATGCACATCCTCTCTTTCCAAATATTAATTAATACTTCACAAAATCTACGTTATACCTACTCAGAGTTCAAATTTTAGGAGTTGGCATATAATAATACGTTACCTACCATTTAGGCAAGTCGTTCAACAAGAGTTGCCATGATCATAAAATTAACGAAAAATAATCAATGACGTTGTCATTTGTCAAATGTCATTGACCATTAATCATTAATGTCTAAATGTAAGTAGCTGGATCGTGAATCGTCGCGAGTGTTTTATTGATGTTGAATATTCTGTTATCGAAATGGAAACGTAGCGACATAAATACTGTGTTATCAATGATGCAACTAAATTTGTGATAAACGCGTTCGATAGCCATTTGTGCCGTAATTAGAATTATGTCAAACGATACTGATTTGTTTATATCGATACCGCGTTCTTCTTTAGCGGAATTCTGTAATAAATATCATAAATTAGTCGAAACTTTTTACTACGTTACGCTTTCTGAAACTACATCAGTGGTTGCTGAGCGAAATAAGGATTTGGTTTACTTCAAAGTTTTATTTAATTTAAATCCGGTGGACGAAAAATTCAACCCCCAGGAATTGGTGGAAAGAATTCAGGTAAGAATATAATTAGATTTAAATCTTAAGTTTTAATTCTTTTAAGTAGGTTAATTTTATATTTATTTTTCTTTTCTAATAAAATCGGTAATTTATTAATTGATTTCTTTTCGTTTTACTCTTTTCGTAATATTGATTTATGGAAAATCATACATTTGCATATTTTTATAAATTTCCTAAGTAGTCATAAGTGGGAACAACAAATTTATAGTAGACAATATACATAAACAAAATTCACATTCTTAATTCTTGGCATTTATCCTAAAAGAACATGCATTTGACACACAGTTTTTAATTGTCTTGCAAATAATATAACTCTTAGTGAATTGAAAACTCTTTAAATTATTTAACTAGGTGCTATCCAGAACGTCATATTTTTTTCTATATAATACTTTATTATGTTTATTTTATCCCCTATATGGACCATTAAATCATAATGAGGTAGAATCCGTACACAGTAATTTGTTGTTTCGTTATATGTAATTTTAATATATTTAGTAATGAAAGACCTTAAAATGCTTTAAATAAAATAATTAAAGCAAGTTTCATATATGGAACATCTTTAATTTTTTATTGTTTATGGGTTATCATCTTAGTTTTACAATGCTACTAGCCTTATCATACCCTAAATTCTATTTGACAATGAAATTTCCCAATGGAACTGTGCCATATGGGTTTACTTTACTTACTGGCCAACATTACAATTTTATTTGAAAGCATTATGAGGTAATTTTATGTGGTATGTGGTAATATTTCTGCCAGAATTAACAATTTACTTATTATAATAGTGATACTCAAATGTATTTATTTGAAATCCACAAAAACTGATATATTACTAAGTAGTAGTCCTCCCAATCTTTGCCGTGGTATATACTATATATATAGCCTAAAGCCTTAATAAATGGGCTATTTAAAACTGAAAGAATTTTCAGTTTCATTTTCATTTTCAGTGGACCAGGACTGACATAAGCGCGCTTAAACAAACCAACTCGAAGCTTTATAATATCAGTATATAATATAATTCTATAGTTGATGTGTTGAATTAATTAAGCACAATTTTTTAGCATTTATTTTTGAATTTTAATTTATAGTTACACACAAAATTGTGTAATAAAATTTATACCTTCTAATGAACTACCTTAAGTATAGCTATAAGCAAGCACAATAGAAACCCACATAGAAGCGACTTAGCAATACATAGCAAACACTCGCTAATATATTTAGTTTGATTAGTTGTTTCATTTCCTATAGTAAAATTGTTTATGGTGTGATGGATATGTTAGGTTTTTTTATACTATTCATTTACACACAATTGACCACAATCTCGCCTGTGTGTAAATGTAACATGTCTCAAGATGGATCTTGTTTCCCTAGAAGGTTCCAGTTCTCTCATCTCTTAATAAACCACAGTTTGGACTCGTTGAAGACACAAATTTAGGAAGACTTACAGTAATTCAGTAGTCTAGCAAACATTGGATATAATATGTTATTAGAATTAATCTGATAGTCGCTAAACTTAATAAAATAAATCACGGCACTGGCGAGATTATCAATGCTTACACTAATTATATAAAGTGAAATTAAGCAGCTTTCATGTAAAAGTAAGGCCAAAATCCGGGTTTGACACTCGTAAAATTGGATGCGCGTTTCGGCTTTGTGACAGAGGTCAGGCGCGTTCTGTTTGGGGGCCGCCTGCTGCAGTGGGCGCGAAACCCGGATCTCGGCTGCCCCGCTTCCCCTTCACTCGTGCGTGGAGGTGTGCGTATGCGCAGCGTACGATCGCTCTTCACGCTAGCGACGCTAGTCTTGCCGCGATAGAGGCCGCGATCGCACAAACGAGCCATGCCGCGCGACAAACACGCGCATTAAGCACGCAATTATTATGTACGCGCTTGACAACTCCCAGGTGAGCCGTGCGTTTAGCATAAAACAATTTTACGTCACGGATTTAGAAACGTTTCACGTATTACGTAGCTTTGTAATGATGCTCATTCAATTTAAAAGATCCCGGAAGTAGAGGCGGTTGGAACGTCATATAGCGATGCTAATTATTACGGAGTGTTCAAACATTGATAAATTATATGATTTATATGTTATAAGTGTTCAAGTTTTCGGTACGTCGACTTACGCTATAGATATTGGAAGCACGTGGGATCAATGAAAATACGAATATTCGAACTATTTCTTCGGAATGTGAATGCAGTGTGGTAATCAATGGTTTCTAAAAACATAATGATTTCTTAAGAATAGTTGCGATTGTTCGAACATTCATTAATTGAGTATTTAACAACTTGAATACTTGAATACCGACAGTACGAACAACTGTTGATGCTCAGTTAGTTAAGCATTTTAATTTAACTGCTAATTGTGATTGTGGCATGTGGATTTCGTTAGTGACGTATGTTAATTAGATCCATATATTTAAATCGTATAATATGTTCCATTACGAGAGAAGTTGATATAACTAAACGAAAAAAATAAACATAATTGAATGTACACAGTTATAGTAATGTTAATCTAAGTCCGGGTTCAGAAGGACATAGATTTGATTAAATAGGACAATCGTCCTTTTGCATAAAAAAAACTGTAACTGGACGATTGGAGACATTACTTACTACAAATGAAATCCTCTTAGTCTAATCTTGTTTGTATAAATTTTCTGAGTACATCGTCTCGATTACGTCCTATTCGAATCGTCAATGAGTTTTCAATAAAATTTATTTCTTGTTTTAATAAATACTCAATTATGATAATACAAAGATTGTATTATAAGTTGTCTAGGCTGTGAATGAGAATGAGAAAGGGGAATTTAAAATAATAGCAGCTCATTGTTGTTATTATGTTCTTAAAATTACCATTAGCTATCCAAACGTGTTCCCATTGTATGTTAGACGTTTTTGAAAAAGCATTTGGATAGTGTAAATTACTTACATGTAAAATTAATGCTTTTCGTGTCAATTAGTGCGATTATTAATTTTAAGATTATGGTTCTCTCAGAATAAATTCAGATGATCTTAGCAAACTTAGGTAATCTCATCTAATTTTGCTATATAATATATGATGTATAATATTTAGATTTTGTTAAATTCGTAAATAATAAGGTTTGAGGAATTTTTGCAAGTATTTTAGGTCCCATATTTTTCCCATATAACTTTATACGCGTTCGATGTTATATGCGGGTACCTCTTGCAGTTGCGTCTGCATCCGGTTTTGCGGTTAAGTTTCACACGGTCTTCTAGGTCACAAATAAATGTATGGTCTAAACACTTAATTGTAGAAATAATGATTCATTTCAATAATTAATTTGCACGCTTTAATTCGGAGTAGTTTAATAGACGTTACTATACATATAAACCTTCATCTTGAATCACTCTATCTATTAAAAAAAAACATAAAATCCGTTGCGTAGTTTTAAACATTGAAGTTGCTGTCTCTGTCAGGGACAGAGAAAGCAACTTATCTTATATTATTATGTAGTGAGATATAAATGAATGTCAATATTCTAATTAAAATCAATGTTCGTCTTAAGAAAAATTAAATCATAGTATGTACATACTTAATGTACGTAGAACGAAGTATATATTTCAATGTCCAAACAGTAAAAAAAAAACTAAGATTGCGCTAGAATCCCGGACCCTTTATCGCTGTTCACATCTTCAAAATGACATATGTCGAAGTACAGATTAGATAACATTGCAAGTCCAAAGACGCTTTACACAATTGTCACGAACGTGAAAGTAATTAGGGATTAAATACACAATCTTACGTAGCGAGCCGGTGCAGCGGCATAGTAGCGGTTGAACTCGGATATAAGTGCGGACTTTCACTCCGGCGAACTATAGTGTAATTTATATTCACCCGTTATCCACTACGTCCGATCACGGATTTGAATCTAATAGCTCCGCTTGGCATAATTTTCGAAAATTTCTTCACGGATATTGCTGCTTTCAACGTGTTGTATGAAATATGTTTAAAGTATAGCATATAATGATATAGATAATTGTCTCTTACGAATAGGTGTACTTATATCGTTCAAAATCAACTTACTTTTAATTTCAACAATGATTACTCACTAAATAACAAGGACTAGGACTTAAATTAAATATAGGTACTGGGATATGAGTGGTGCAAATAAATATGATGTACAGTCATAATAAACATTCAGATTGATGCCGGATACAGAATGTAGGTAGGTACGAGTTATAACAAATATGTTCGTCCGGCTCTATTATCACACGATCATTATTTTTGATTGTGTGCCGGTCACGGATTTGAATAATGTTGTATCATCAATATCAAAGTAAATATATTATGTCCATGGTAACAAACTGGCTGTACAGTTTCTTAAGGATTAGATTCTCTGTCTTACACTCGGAGCTAATAAAGTGATCATTAGCACTGTTCAACCGACGATATATGGACGTTTTCTCTTTTGGATTTTATTGAGGGTATGTTGAGTTTAGCTTTGTTAACATCTAAATTTGCATTTGTAACATCAAAATATTAAAGTCTTAACTGGTACACAGAGGGAACAGTCTTATCTTCCATACACTGTGTAATTGTATGTTGGAAATATATGAATTTAAAAACATTATTGACCTTTGACAGCGTGTTCTCTATGAATAGATTCATATTGTATTTCTTGTTTGGTTTTGTCATGCTTCCATAAAATCAAACTTTATTTGTTAATATTATGCTGTCTCCGAAAAAGATCAATACAAAGTATCGTTAAATTATTTGAAGAAAGAGTGAAACGCCGCGAAAATTAGTTAATATAAAACCAACATGATGCACAAACACGCGATTAAAATGTTATGTAACCCATCTTCTACGTTAAAAATCTAACATCATATTCGAATCGGTCGTATATACCAACATTAAGTTCATGAAAATGGACATGAATCAAATAACAAAGATAACATTGGATGTTGTAAAGCTATCGATACTAAAATATCGCAGTAGTATATTTAACAATAGACCACTCGATGATGGGTTAATATTCGTGATGACACATCAATAGAATAATTAATCAATGCTGTTTCTAATACCACTACGTATTAGCATTTTATGTCACAACTCATAATGTTTGCAGTTTAGCTGAACGATTCAAAAGTACTTCGTGCCGTATATGTGTTAATTAGTAAATTAAATAAAATATTACCTTTTTTTATTAGGCGTAGTCGAGGCTATAATCACAGAGCCACTACATATGAATTAAAGGTAAATCAGAGATTATACGTCCTCTCTTGTATTCCTAGTACCATCATGATATTCACATTAATGTTTCGTTTATTGTAAACAATTTAATGACCTATAAAACATGCTAAAAATACCCATATAAAGTGAACCTTCAAGTTGTAAATAAATAAGAATTTAGCCGAGAACATTCACCACAGTGCATGCCGATTCTTGAAACGTAAAAACGTGCTTTATATAAAAGTATGTGATACGATCATGCTATAAAAGGAGTATACATAGTGTCTACTAATTATATGTACCTGAAAATTAGAGCAGTATAACCTTTATCGACAGACGACAACGTAAAGCGTGTCAATCCGTGTGTTCCACTAAATGATAATTAACGATCGGCACGCGTCGGACTCGTAGTGCTTGTTGGAACAGTATCGTTTGCTGCCTCCTGCGAATTAATCATACTGCTTAAATTTTTATTTAATCAAACTTAACCATAACGGTAGGTAGGTCTGTACTATCGAAATAAAGCTACCCAGTTGTTTTATGTTTACATATTTGTGTATGTGTAAGTGTGTCGCGTGCGCTGCTCGCATCCTGTTGGCGGTGACGACACATCGCACGACTCGGCGTCGCCCGAATACTCCCATATCATTGGCCACGCTTATCTTCCAAACGACCGATAGAATTTCTCCAGTAGTAAACGGAACTAGTAATTGTATCGATACGAAACCAATGCTCAGATTTACGCGGTTTTGATGCGATACGCATTACAAAAGAGCGATTGCGCTGTAGTTGTTTTGCCTGTGAAGTGAGCGTGCTTGATGGGGAAAGCCGTAACAATAGAACGTAATGACAAGTATTAATCTATACGCAGAAAGAAACTGGTCTGAAGGACTTTCGTTGAATGTGGTACGCATGTTTTTATTTACAAGGTGAAATAAATTTGCATCTATCATTGCGACAATGACTATAGATACAAGTTTATGTTTATGAACACTTAAAACTTATGCACTAGTGTTGTATGTTGTTTAATTTTCAACTTATTCTATTTTATTGATTTCTTTCATAACATTAGATTATCGTTTTATTCATCAATGTTGTCTACACTGTTTTAAATATCCAGTTTATTTCCTTTGTCATGAAAATGTTAATATTTCTTTTACTTGTGTATCGTGTATGTTATTTTTTTTATTGTTTTTAATTTGTTTTGACATGTTTGCAATCACTAGACGCACGTCCAAACGCGTCAGCTTTTGCATAATAATTGTTTTAACTCCGACGAAACCGATCAGGTATTTCAAGGTTAGTGTTATTGTGTGAACATAGCAAGTGTTTAATGATAATATCATTATGTTCAATAAAAAACAGAGCATGTACTCAAATGCTCAATTCGTTGCTACGCTTGACGTTTTACCCTCGAGGTCTCTTAAGATGGATACACTTTCAATTCGATAATTACTAAGAACTAAGAAGCCACTAGTCACCAATTTATTAATGTCAATCGCGTTGCCAGACAGTCGAGATAAGTATATCACTAAAAATAACTGTGTTTTTGGGATATTATAAGTGAAACTAAAATGTTCTTTCACATTGCTCTTATTTACGTAATATTAGATATTGAACTTCAGAGGCTAACTTTTAAAGAACTACTTTCCTTTTTGAACTGACGTCCCAAAAAAAGAAGGAATTTCTGAATTCGATTGATCGTTTTTTTTTCGTTAATTCCAAGGAGCTTCAAAAGATTAGCTTGATTTTTGCATTTGGAGTGGTATCTCCTCCCGTCAGAAACGTTGGTGACATTCTATGTAGAAAAGAATCATTTTCTTTGGTTTTGAATCTGTATAAGATTCTCGGGAAACAATGTAAACAAACACTACACAAATCACAATGCAGTTTTCTCATGTCTACGTCACTACCTGTTTACTCCGACGGTGCCTTGATTCCGCGAACTCGTAAAATTGAAATGGCCAAATTTACTTGATTACTTAATAAGATTTTTAAAATGTATTCATGTTATCTTTATTGACAGCTGAGTGAATGGACACAGATTTAATTCAAAGAAAATAAAAATATATAAATTCATCGATGCACATTTCTTACGCTATTGATAGCAATATATTTTAGTTTAATAGGTTGTATTTGAAAAGAGGTTTTTGTAAAAAGAGTATTTTTAATTGCTATCATTTGTTATGTGACACGTCCGATGTCGTGTCTTCTAACAACTGTGTAGTGTTTTGTGTCATAAAATACTCACTGATCATGTTTTTTCTAATGTGACTTAGCATTGGCTCTGTCTAAAATAGCGGAACTCTGTGTGTCCTACGTCACCACAGCTGATGCAATAATAATTAACCTTCTAAATTACAATCAGACGTCAAGGCACGCCTTGTGGCTGATAGAGAGATTTTCGTCTCTATATTTATATGAATATTATATTCTTTCAGTTTTTGTCTACATTCCGAAACTGTTTTATATCTTGAATATGCATGGATTCGACTAAAATTATGATAGGAAAAACGTCACTTTCCTCCTTGAATAAAACGTGTATCTCGTACAAATATGTAAGTGTTTAATACGAAAAACGATGACCTGCATTAGCTGTGAGTGCTACCGCAAAAATTTAGGACAAATGTGTTAAACATTTGATACATCAATCCTCCCGAGCACATGGTCGCAAAGTTTATTACGAGGCGCAGAGTATAAACAGGAAAAAAACGTAAACAAACAATAACTCCACGAACGTAAACGCGTGTAACTAAAGTGGGGAATCCAATGGGTTTTTTTGCCTAAGGTCGTTAGAGGAAACTATAAATTTGGTTTTGTTTTTATAGATTTGTAATTGGTAATCATTGACAATAGTTAGCGTAATTAACAATTAAATATCAGACGAAATCTTCGTTATATGTATTGAAATTGTACCTATTTATTAATTATTATACAATGACTTACTTATTACATTCTTTACCTTTATATATAACTACCCGCGGTTTCACCCGCTTTAGTCCGTATCCCGTAGAAATATCGGGATAACAAATTGCCTATTCCAGTTGTCCAGCTGTCTACGTACCAAATTTCATTGCAATCGGTTCAGTAGTTTTTGCGTGAAAGAGCAACAAACACACACACATCCTTACAAACTTTCGCATTCGCATTAGTAGGAAGTAGGATATTTAAGCACTATTTAGTTCGTTATACTGATGCTGTTTCGTTATATGGCTTTGTTCCTTGGGCTCGTGACTTTCAAAATGCTCCATCCTGACTGTTTGCTATCTTACCGATACAATCTAGACATTTCACATTTTATTCGTTAGCTACCCTATTTTCATCGCGATTTATTCACGATGGGCAACCCTAGATGCGCGTTGATGTTTTGTGCGCGCAATATTTTTTTAGAAAGTAGCATCCGGCTGCGCTGTGCTAGCCGGACCGCTTCCGGGTTTTCTGTTCAGATCTGCACACCACAAATTGATTCAGCCGCAAATTAAAAAAGAACTTATCCGACAATTACTAAATATACATAAATGAGATTATTGAATCAAATGCTAATACGTCATAATCAAATCATTGAGTGACTTGTATAAATCTAATTTTAGAAGGTTTAACAACTTTTTTGGAGTAATTATATTGGCAATTGTCGACTTGAGGTAGAAAATGCTTACTTCATAATATTATGACTAGCTAATAAACCAGCGTATGTAAACACAAAATAGACTAATCTCTTTAATCCAGAGCCAGCAAGAATTACAAAAAATTACAGAAATTAGGTACAGCATAACTGATTCCAGCAGTTCTAACGATATTGTCCTTCGAATGACGCTGCTAATTACATTGTTCCCTATTGAATAGGTTTTCGTTGGTCATTGTTTTAATTCGACGAAGTAATTAATTTTGTATTAAGTCATTTCGTTGATAAGGCAATGTCAATCATAAAATGTGCACTTCGTATTTTTTTAATAACACTGACACTTGATTCTGTTATTGCAATTTAGAAACTACCTACAAACGGCTTCCGAACCGACCGTGATCAATCTGCGTTAAAATTTAGGCCTTATTGGTCCTATAGTTTTTTATTTACAGACTCATACGTATTATGGGATTACAAATTCGTCACATGACTAATAGATACTTACATTAAAATAATTATTGAGTACGCCTCATTTAATATTTGCTTAATAAAACTAATGAAAAATGTTGCATATTTCTACAATTTAAGGTTTAAATTCTCTCATCAATAGGTACTGTTTGAAACTCACGACGGTTTTTATTGCAGCGTGGTGGCAACGCTCTTTAAATGAAGCTCAATATAAACCAGGATTTGAATTCTTTTTGAAGAAGTTTTGTTTGAATGTGTAATTCTATTTACTTGGCAAATGCGCGTAAAATCAGATTTTCGATCTCAGATTCTCAGCTAGGTTAAGTGAACGCTGTCTCAACACGGATGTTGCCGTGACTAAGAAGTAAATTTAGTTTCGTTCTACGATAACGGGTTTTAACACTCGACTAATATCGAGATTATTGATTGAAAGAGCACTATTTTGTAAAATTTTTGTAAATAATGAATTATAACCGGTACCAGGGAACGCACGTTAAAGGTCATTGATCATCTGTAGATCCGCTTTGGTGCCCCCCTGACCCTGTCTTGCGTCGGCGCCGAGTAGCATTAAATTAAATATGCTTATTGATTATTACTTATACATGCATCGTTAAATTATATATTTATATAGTATTGAAAACTATATATTATTCTCGGTCATTATAAAAATGATAAAAATTATATTCAAGCGAAACTGTTGATTTATCGCCGTGAATATATTTCAGTTCTCACGTCGTTTAAATTAATGTTACATAATTACTGTACTATATGAATTCACATCCGTGAGTCTGTGGTCAACATAGAGAGCGATAATACTGTACGTCACTGCATGTTATCTACTCCGAGGGTATGACGTCAAAAACTTAATTGTGTTTTGTGTCAAAGCTCGTTTATTTACATTGCTCCGATGCCAACTATTTACTTGGTAATATGTAGTATGGAAAAGTAAACTGATCGTTTCCGTTTCATTTTAATATTGATACTGTTAAACGTTATTGCAACCTTAGGTAACCAAAGAGTGCGAGTATCGTGATGCTAGTTTTAAGTTGACCAACAGATACATATAAATATAGATCACTTGTAAGTGATAAGGCCGCCTTCTGTGCTGTATGTTTTAGCGTAAGTTTTGTTGTATTTATTTCGGCTGCGTTGACAGCACAATAAAGTGTTTAAAAAAATGTATGTTAATTAAGGTCATATAGACAATATATAAAAATCTCTAAATAATGAAACATACATAAATCGCCATATAGAGACCGATTTAACCGAGTGTTATTGTTGCAGAAATATGTGGAGTCATCACTGGGATGGGCTGCAGAACGTGGCGAGGACTCGAGTTACGACTCGGAGTGCGAGGACGAGGGCGGGCACCGGACCGCGTCGCGTACTCCCTCCGACACCCTCGCGGCGGAGTTCGCAGAGTACGTCACACTTGCGCCGGCGCCGCCGCAGCCTAACCAGGTACGGTATTTATAGAATTTCGACTCGAGTTGCGTCTTTCACTTCGCGGCAAGGCTGCATGATAAGCGGTGGATGTGATGCTTATGATTTAATTGCAACGTTTGAGGTTGCAATTTTGGAAAACAAAAAAAAAATGTTCTAATTTATACATTATTGATTAATTTAGTTTTGTTTGTAATTTTATACAAGATTGAAACTATAAACTTCCATTCTTCTTGCATCTAAGTTTCACATTATTTTAACTCTACCTTCAAAGTTAGACCAAGTTCTATTTATAAATTTTATTAGGTCAATTCGTTGTACAGGAGTTATTGAGAAACTTAGACAATAACTTTTGAAGCGCGTTGCTGTGATGTAATTTTATTTTATTTACCGTGTCACTGTTACGTCAGCTAACACGGTCAGACAACGTTATGTAACGTTGGTTATTTATCTAGGTTATGACAACTTAGAAAAACCCTTTAGTTACCGTGGAATGTTTCAGTTAATTGATTTGTTATCAGTTATTTTTCTATTGAAACAATATTAAGGTTTCCCGCAGTTTTACCGCTTAAATTTCATGTGCGACTGTATTCACTAACAATCTTAATAATCCCTGTTATTTATATTATTAAATAGATTCTAATTATGATCTCCAATTCTTCCTGTCAAGTAAGTTATAAAGATATATTACTAGATTTTTGAAGAAATGGTGAAACGATGCCATCATCTATATGATAAATGAAATGACCAATTGTTTGTACTTTTATATATATACCATAGAGTGTAGTGTAGTACTCTGTGGTGTATTTTAAAAGTACTATGGCTTTGATAAAGTTTACAACTTTTACTCATGAAAAATTAAAGGCAGTCATTGGAACCATTCTTCCAGGCAAAAATCGAGTTCGCCGTGAAACTCGGCTATTCTGAGAGCCTAGCCCGCACGGCACTGAAGCGCTTAGGGCCGGACCCGCCTCGCAATGAACTGTTAGCCGAGCTGATAAAGCTAGCGGCGAAGCGGCCACAGAGGGCCCCTTCGCCACCGCAGCCCCTCGACCCCGAGCCGACACCGGACCGGGCGCCGCTGAGACACATCGTCATAGATGGCAGCAATGTCGCTATGAGGTAAGAATTTATAGGGATGATATGAGGGTATCCACAAATATTTTCGAGAATTCAGTTAATGTAAATGAAGGCTGATATGTTGCAAGTATTAGTATACAATTTTATTAGAAACATTTCTAAGGATAAATATAAATAGCTATTCTTTCTGACGAAACGCAAAAAATTACGTTCGTTGAACATTTTATATACAAAAAAAATTATTTCTAACAATTATATTCATCAAATGTTTGAATTCCTGCAATAATCTTATCAAAAATAATGGTATCGTTGAAAATATTGATCCATTGTGATGAATTGTAAATGCATAATAGTGTAGCACTTTACTATTATTAGACAATGGCGATGTGAATAAAACATTAATTATACAACGTCTTAGAATACACACGATACTCAGTCCACAACAAAGAGAAATATTTTATTTAGATCCAGTCGCAAAATCATATTATAACGATCGAAACACTGAATAATGTTAAAATAAATGGGTTCTTAATAGGAAGAAACATATTGAGAAAATTAGTATGAAGGAGTCAAGTTTTACCTAATGCTTTGTACTGTCATGTCGTTTCATGGAAATCCGTAATAATGTAGTTTTAATTAAATATAGGTATCTACTTTTATGGAACTGGTTACACAGTGCAATAGATGTGAAATAGCTGTTTACAATTAAGACGAAACGGGTTAATTGGTTGCTTGTTTGTTTTATAAAATCATTGATTAGATTTGATTTTCGTAAAGGCCTCATGCATGTATGTTGTAATTATACCTATATAATATTGCGGTAGTGATTTTTTGCATATAAATTTTTATGTGCCTACTTGATAATTTAGATAAAATTAACATCCAATTTTATTGCTGTGTTATAATTCAAAATATTTTTTTATCATTGTCTATTATAATACCGATACGCGGAAGAGTTTTCAAAAGATATCCGCTTTAGACTTATAATTATAAATTTTTATGTGTATAACTTTTGTTTACAGTCACGGCAACAAAGAGGTGTTCTCATGCCGAGGTATCGAGATTTGCGTGGACTGGTTCCGCGCGAGAGGTCACAAGGAAATCACGGTCTTCGTACCGAAGTGGCGGAAAGAAGCTTCGAGACCCGACAACCCCGTGTCCGACCGCGACTCGCTCGAGCGGTTGGAACGTGATCGCGTGCTGGTCTACACACCCAGCAGGCTCCTTGGCGGGAAACGCCTCATTTGCTACGACGACAGATACATACTGAGACTCGCCGCAGAAACGGACGGAATTGTAGTTTCTAATGACAACTACAGAGACCTAGCAGCAGAGAGCCCCGAATTCAGGAAAGTTATCGAGGAAAGGTTGCTCATGTATTCCTTCGTCAACGACCGGTTCATGCCGCCAGACGACCCTCTCGGTAGGTCTGGACCGACGCTAGACGCTTTCCTCCGCGCCCCTCCTTCCCGCGCTGACCCCCCACCCCCCTGCCCCTACGGAAGGAAATGTACGTACGGCAACAAATGCAAGTTCCACCACCCAGAAAGAGCCGGCAGACCGCACAAGTCGGTCGCGGAAAAATTGTCTGAACGCGCGGCCAGGAAAGCGCATTTGCACACCCTAAGCCTGCCGCCTGGTGGGAGACCGACGGATAATAAGAAGCCGTTAGCGAGAGCACATTCAGCCACTCCAAGATTGGCTGATCCAACGCTTGCAACACATTTCGATAGAGCCCAAATTCAACCGGGACCTTCACACCCCCCACCCGACGCGAATCCGCATAGGAAACTAGCTCGACAGCTAACATTGAACCCGGCGTGTGATCCGAGATTACACGCAACTGCCGCTAGAGTATCGTCTGCGCCTGTCGGCGCTATGGGTGCTATGCCCCCACACATGGCCGGAGTGTCCATATCTCCTTGCGCATCAGAAGGCGCTCTCCAACTCTGGGAAGCCAGGAGACGAATGCACTATCACTTGGCTAACATCTTTCCAGAAGCGCAAGTCGCGGAAGTAATGGCTGCGTACCCAGAAGAAACGGACGCGCAGAAGATGTGCGCTATCATCCTGGCGCGGTACAGGCCGAGCGAAGCGACACTTCCTCATCCTATACACTGAGGAGACAAATTCAAATAATGGTCGAGGATTATTCTCAATTTATGTGGAAATCGAGCTTTAATTCGCCGATCAATTCAGGATTTGAATATGGAATTGATTCTAGCTTTGCATACCTCATTTAAATTATTTGGCTAAATGAGAAGTAGTGGACCTGTGGAGCTCAGGATTATAGAAAGATTGTCGATGTTGTTGCCTTGCTGCGTTTGAAACAACGAAATCTCTTGACGCTTTATGTCACTATTATTATTTGGATTGACTTGCTGTGCCAATGTATGAATGGTGATTTTATCATTCGAAGGCATTTAGTTGACTTTTTTTATGTGCTTCTAAGAAGCATATGGTGTTATTTAATTGACTTAAATTTAGACACCATTTAAATGTACAAATTCATGTTAAATTTATACTTTTTTCATTGTATCATTAAAGGTAATCACAATAAATAACCATTTTAGAAATTCTAGTGCCTCAAATAACATTGCCCTTTTTATATCCTCTTTAATAGGCTTTTAATAACATAGTTTTATATTGCAATAACATTAGATAAAGTTGTGTGATGGTATAAATCATTATTGGTACTATGTACCAAATTGAATTCTTTATCTTATAGTTAATAAATTATAAGTTTTATAGGTTATATGATATATAATATATGTCCCTAATAAATTTATTTACATTTATCAAAATCATGATTTTGTATAAAAGCATAGCTTAACTAAAATGCACCTTTGGCGTTGGCCAATTTATTATTGTATAAGCAAAATAAGACATTTAATATAGGGTAACATATATATGGTCACTGTATAACATATTTTATTGTTGAAGGCCAGATAAAAGTAAAATAGTCATTTTATATAGAAATAATTTTGTAACACTGTTTGATTTGTATTAAATTGAACTTATGAAAACCTTAATGCAATGCATACAATCGTAAGATATATGTTATCTACAAATGTGAAGTGCTCCATACATTTTTGTAGTTATTTTTTTATTATTTTATGGAGTATTGCACTTAGTATAATAACGGGAATTGAATTTCACCAACAGTATATGTAAAACATCTTATGTGTTGATGAAATTTGATTGATTGAGTACTCAAAATAGAAATACATCATACAAGCTTTTTGCAAGATTTTGAGTACTATGGAAACATTTCCTAGAGAAATGGCAAACATTGTTGTCTTTTTTGACATAGGTATAGCAAAATAAATAAATAAATTGTCAAATAAATGGTTTTATTTCATCATTCTTTCAACTTAACTCTATTTGGATTATTAGATATTCTTTTAAGTATCATATTCATATAGGATTTTCTATCACTTTTTTTACTTCCGGAAAATTCAATAAAGTTCTGTCCACTGAATTTATTCATTGCATTTCCTAGCTTTGTGTTTTCTGATGGTGAAAATACTCTAGTCTTCTTATCTTTTCTGTGTAAATAAGGATAGGTTAAAATTTGGCTGGAAGTGTCCATATCCATAGATTCTTCTTTTTCACAACTTTTTGTAATACTAATTTCTTTTATAATTGGTTGTTTTTTCTCATAAATATCTTCTATAACACTCTGAATGTCTAATAGACAATTTTTCTTGATGCCAAGGCAACTTGTAGCTATTCCAAAATTAATAGCACTTGTTTTTCTAAGATCTTTCAAACAAATAAAAGGTATGGAATGAGTTTGACAATCTTCAATAAGTGATTCAACTAAAACTTTTGGGTTTACTTCTGATTCTATTAAGATTGCAGAACAAATTCCACTTTCTATTGAATTTTGGCATTCTGAAATACCAAAAAGTAGTCCCTCTACTTTTCTGAAAGTAAAACAGTTCAGATGAATGATTTTTTTTCACAAAGTATTTTATTTTTGTATTAGAAAAATATTGTTCCAATAATTATATTATATCTGATATTTTTAATACCTACTTTATTGGTGGAGGCTTTGGCCTCTTTTCTTTGGGTATTGACTTAATTTCGTTCCAGTGTAATTTCTTAAATGTAGGTATATTGATACAATGCTTCTGAAGAACTGCTTCCAAACTTGCTATTTCAGGATCTGATGCCAGAGGCCTGAAAAGTTATAACTGTCATCATCAGTCCATATATGTTGTAAATGTGGGCCTCCCATGAGGTCCATAATTCAAAAAAATTGGCTAAATATGGGTTGGCAGATATCTTCAAACTTTTTATTCTTAGTTATGCCAGTTTTCTAACTATGATTTCAGTGACCGTTTTGAGCAGTGGTGATTTTAATAATGTGCAGATAGATTGGAAAATTAATTTATTTCTTACGGGCTCGCCAGGTCTTAAACCACCGACTCATAACCACTTAGCGACCTATTCTCAAAGAGATAATAGTAATAGTATTTATATAAAAAAACAATTCTTAGTAGTTTTAGACTTAATAAATAAATGAATGTTAAAATAATATTACCAAGTAACAGGATCTGGGCGGCAAACTACATTTTTAATAGTTTTCTTTAATTTAGTCTTGCTCATTGGTTTTATATTCTTAACCTTTGCAGCTGGTATGGATTCCATTTCGACGTATTAATTTTTAACAATGCAGTAAAACAATATAAAGTACACAAGACAGGTTATTATTTTGTTCGCACTGGAAATCTTTTCTTATGCCTAATGCATTGCAATTTGCATAATAAACAACCCAAATGATAATGCGATGAAGAAATCAATTGCTAACAATCATTCAATTTTTAACTTATTTCACAGCAATCATTAAAATATACGAATCTTATTTTTCCAAATTCCTTCGTTATCAAAACTCGTAACAGATATGACAGGTACTATGTATTATGTCAACTTTGAAGTTGACAGTTGACACAGCCGGGTTCTCAGATTGCGTTCCTTAATTATTCATGTTAAAAAAAAAATATAAAAGAAATTAATTATAATGCTTCTAATACACTAAATAAAACTGTAAGATGTATTAGAAATTTCTAACATATGAAATGATTCTGTTGCGCTCAAACGTATGCTCTGTCTTGTGGTCACAAAAAAAGATCTAAGAAAGAAAAAAACAAAAATCTACGACGCGAAGTTAAAAAAAAATATAAAAGAAATTAATTATAATGCTTCTAATACACTAAATAAAACTGTAAGATGTATTAGAAATTTCTAACATATGAAATGATTCTGTTGCGCTCAAACGTATGCTCTGTCTGGTGGTCACAAAAAAAAGATCTAAGAAAGAAAAAAACAAAAATCTACGACGTGAACTCCGTATTATGGCTCTAATGTAAACGCTGGCAACGCGTTGTGAGTTGTGACTAGCATATTATATTTGCCAAGTGCCAACTAATCTCTTATATCACTATAACCCGTTGCAAGCTAACTTTTCGCTCAATGACCGATTGCGGTCTATGAGTGTAAACTATATACTAATATTTAAAAGGGGAAAGATTGCTATTTACGACCATGACAAAAGGAGGTTTTTCGAGCATATTTATATTTATTTATTTATTTAACACTTTATTGTACTGGTATACAAATAAACCTTAAATATAAAAACTTAAAACTAGACCAGCACAGAAGGCGACCTTATCACTATAGAGTGATCTCTTCCAGGCAACCCACTGTGTATAGAAATAGTAAAAAGCAGGAGGTAGGTATTAAGTACATAAATATTTTAACATAGAATACATATCACATATACATATAAATATACCTTTAAATGATACTTTAATGAAAACATAAAAGAAAAAGATAATAGAGAAAATCACAAATAAATAAAATTAAACTTACTGATCCGAGTTGAATGCTAGGTTTAAGTAGTGATTTCGAACTTGCTTAGCAAAGGTGGATAGGGTTTGAGCTTTACGGATGCTGACAGGCAAGGAGTTCCACAAACCGACAGCAGTTACAGTAAAAGAACCACCGTAAAACTGTGTGCGGTGTGAAGGGATGGATAGTACTAACCTGTCCACAGATCGCAGAGAATAGTTATCACAGTGCAGGAATTGAAACTGGTTTTTTTAGGTAAGAAGGAGCTTTGGGGTTGAAAAGGATTCGATACGATAGTTGTAGGTAATGAACATTCCGGCGAAGACGGATTGGGAGCCACTTGAGTTTCTTGCGAAAATGAGAGACGTGGTCATATTTACGGAGACCGTAAACAAACCGGATGCAATAGTTTTGAAGTCGCTCAAGTTTATCCAATTGCTCAGACGTTAAGTCGAGAAAGCAAGCATCAGCATAGTCAAGAATAGGAAGGAGAAGGGACTGTGCTAACATAATCTTTGTCGGTATGGGTAAAAAGTTGCGGAGGCTTCGTAGAGAGCCAGATGCAGCATATATTTTGTGGCTGATTTGCTGGAGATGTTGAGACCAAGAAAGTGTTTGGTCTATAATCACACCTAAGTTTTTTACTTGTTTGGTCAAAGGAATATCCACGCAACCAATTTTAACAGCAGGCAGAATACCCCACTTAATTATACTTACTTATACTTATATACACTTAATTATACTTATATGGATGTCCATTTGGACAAACCAAAAGGTTGATGAGGTTACGTTTCATATAATCATTGTGGTATTTACATTACTATACTAAGTACATTACATTACATATTTAAATTACATTCGAAACTTAGCGAACGTGTAGGAAATAAATTGATTTTTTTTTTTTATTTCCGCATTATTTCCATCACCACTGAATATCACGAGGAAACCAGCCTGTCCAAGCATTTACCAGTTCGACGACATCTCGTGTGACCTGCTCCATAGGAGGCCCGTGTCCCTAAAGTCGGAACATATGATGATAATGTTGATAATGGATATCAAATGAAATATCATAAAAATACCATTACGATAAAACCAAAAAGTTAGCTGTTGTGTTTTTTTTTTTGTTTACATAATAACGATAACTTGTGTTGTATGTGAAGATTAACTGAAAAACTACTCTTACGGTAAAAACACAGACGAATTGAGAATCTCTTTTGTTTTTGTCATCGTCGTTAAAAAAAATGTATACTTCACATACATAGGACCTTATAACGGATATCCCAAAAGTTACGGCGAGTGTGAAATGCCTGTTATTTGATTTGCAAGAAAAATTAAACAATACTTACTTAACAATAATCATACACTTTCCAGCTAATACGGTATGCAATAAATATTAAAAACCAAAAGCAGATTTATTTAGAATACAGTGAAAGAGTCCAAATTTGTTTCCAATGTGAATGGAATATATTTCGTATAATTCTTTATTCTAACTATTTCCAATACAGTATTTAAATCATCGATAAGAAATAATAAGAATCAGCAGATAAAGCAGTAAACATGATGTAGAACAACAATGAATATGAATATAAGTTCAAAGAATCGTAAATCTCTATTAAGAAACTGACTTAGAAATGGGTTGCAAAAAGGCCGCGTTTTTTGTTATCATTCAGGCGGTTGGCAAAACGGTATTGTTCCGGCCGAAAAGGGCGGGGGATATAATAATGACTGCAGTAAGGGTGCAATGAAACTTTTACCTGGGTTTCGTAATGCATTTAGGTAGCTTCAGTTACTTGCAGTGTGTCTTGTAGATAGTAAGGAATAATATGTCCAGGATAAAAATTGAAAAGTGGTTACTTGCTGATTGGAGTACAGATCGTGGTGGAAATTCTGGGGCAAAAGTCAGCGAGGAAATGAAAAACCTCAGTATTTCTATGGACCGGAACGAAAATGGAAAGGAAACCGAACCAAAAGGTATATTGTCACGTGTTTTTTTTTGTTTTGAATTGAGAATATTTGAAGTTTTGGCGGTTAATTTTTATTATCTGTTATCATAGTCATCATCACACTGACATTATAAATGCGAAAGTTTGTTTGTTTGGATTTTTGTCCGTCACTCACGCTGAAACTACTGAACGGCTTTGTATGAAATTTAGTATACAGAAAGGGTATGAGCTGACTTGGGTGATAGGATACTTTTTATCCCGATTTAATACTTCCTTGGGATAAAAAAGGAATTTTGATATCCCTGCGGAGCCGGACGAGCGACTAGTATTTTATAATTTGCATCACTTTATTTATTTGGGCTAAATAACTGATTGACAATTTATAATATAGCAATTAAAAGCTGGGATTTTGCCATTTTATCTATTTGTTACAAGTTAATTATCGTCTTTCGTCAACTTTTCCTATTCATTTGACGTCAAAATTACATTTCTCTAAAAAAACTCATAAGCGGTCCCCGACGTCGTACAATTGCTTATTTTTATTCGATACTAGCACTCCCGCCCGCGGCTTCGTTCGCGTAGACTTAAAAATTTTGTACTTGGTTGATTTTCGAAGAAGAAGTATGATATTTTTTGCCAGTATGATATGCGTATAATTCGTCAATGTCATTTTAATAAAAAAAAAACGATTCAGAAACCTTTCAGTTAAATTCCGTCTAATAGTGTAGATAGGCATATTAGAATGATCATAAAATAATTTTAATTTAACCATTTAAATAATGATAATATTCTCATGCCAATTTAAAACGCTGCTTAAAATGGTTCGTAGAAATCCAGGTAGTCAGCAAAAGCGCGAACAAATGTATTTTAACGCACTACTAAGTGTTATGAGCTACAATTAAAATAAAATGCTCCATAGTAACGTATTATTAAAATTTATTTAATGAACCTATTACTTCTCGTTCTCAGACAACAGACCCCAAATAAAAAGACCACGTGGCTCTGCGGCTAGTAATGGTAATAACGACTCTGGTGCAGGAGGCAGTCTTCCAAATGAAGATCAAGATTTCTCTGAAAGCGCCTCTTCTTGGGCGCCAACAGACGAAAGCTCATCATCATCTTCTGACGAATCTAACGGAGTGAGTATAGAGATCGATTAACCATGGTGTGAATAATTTGAGGAAATAAATCAAGTATACCTAAACTTTTATTATATACTAAAATGATTATACATTAAATTTCAGACTGAGAAAGAAAATAACGGAAAATCAAATGAAATGGCACAATACGTTCGACATTTAGCGAAAATTAGAAACAGTAAGAAAGTACTTACGCCAATACATAGACCGAATGCAGTGGTTAACATTTTACAAGAGCGGCAAATGAATGGAAATCATTCGAACAAAGGCCGTAAAAGAAAATACAAAGAAATGGAGGAGGAAGTTAAAAAATCGTTACCTGATTCAACTAGAAAAAATATGTCTACAAGGCCGAATATCAACAAAGGAACTGTTAAAGTGCAATTAAGGAATATTATAGAAATCAATGCAACTTTTCAACAGTTGTTTACGATGCTTAATGCATTGAGACCTTCGCAACAGGTCAATAAAACATTTTTGAATGAAGTGAATAAACTTAATGAAAAAACTTTTGACGAACCGGAAGAGAGTGATAGAAGCGAAAGTGAAGAGTCTAATCGTTCTGATGATAATGTTTTAATTTCAAACAAATATATAAAAGCTCGCTCCAATTCCGTTTCACCTCGTGCTCAAGAGAATAGTAAAGACGAATGGGTATGTAAGAAAGAAAATCAATTTACTAGTAAACATAATTCTTAATACATATATCAAAAATAAAAAAATATGTTGATTTTACAGATTCCGATTGGAAGTGGAAAAACTCTGATACATAAAGATAAATATAGAAAAGTTAATTGGAAATCTTACACGATTGCTACTAGAACTTTATTATTGGCTACGTTTCCAAGACGGTAAATTAAGTTTATATTTAATACATAGAAATCTATTTACTAACAAATTCAGTTGTTAAAAACGTGTTATATAAATAATTTTAATTTCATTTTTTGTTCAGAATACTGGCAACACATTCATTAACCGGCAAGAGATCTCCAGCGTTTCAAAATAAGCCCGCGAAAATGTGTTTGGATCCAAAAATTGTGTCAGATGTTATCATAGAAATCACTTCTAGGTTTAAAGTAAAGGAAAACCTAGTAAGGTAAACGTTTCTGGTTGTTTCTTTTTACTTGAGAACTTTGAAAATACTTCTTACTTAAATTGGATAATAAACATCTTTTTTATTTAAAGTTGCTATATGATATCTTGCCTTATGTCTTAAAGTATATGATAAGTAATAGTATATTAGTTGCGATTTTATTCATCATATAAATCATATAAAATTTGTAGCAGTGTGTTTTCAAAACATTCTCAAATTGTAATTTAATCTTCAGATTGTATTCAGTATACCTATCATACATTTTCAAGATTTTTTAAAGCAGTAGAGTATAAACTTAAAGGTATTATAAAACGATTGTAGAGAATAAGTTTCACTTTAACAAGAATTCTCCCATTTTATAATATATTGACTCTGTTTTCAGAAGCATCATCACAACAAAATGTGCAGATGAATGCAAAATGTATAAAATGAGACTAAAGACCAAAAGTCGCCAAAAAGATAAATCGTCGAACGAGTCGTCTACAGATCAAGAAAATGTACCAAAAAATGATTCGATTACAGTGAAATAACGTTTAAGAGTGTGGATAATAATAAAACCAAAGGATTTTTAACAGTACCTTACAATACTCGGTGATCTAGTTTTAGTTATCTTTTATAAATAAAATATGTTTTGAAAGTGTTGTTTATTTCAGTATAACGGTGTTGTTAGTGATTAAGGGAAATTTAACATTTCCTTTTCTAATAGACATAAAATGATAGCAGTATTTTTCGTCTTAACCAAAGACAAGATCCGACATGCTACGTCGTCTATTTATTATAGCGCTAGCCACTAGCGTGTCTTCAAAACTAAGAATATTTAGCAAGACTTCAATTTTGGCAAAATAATAGTAAAAAATATTATAGATAATATATTATGTTAAACCCGGTTCATAGCGCACGAATTAAATAAATTAATTGAATTGATATATCCATCATACATATGTGTTACTAATACAAAGCTTGATACATAAAAAATGACTTGTGATTTTACGTGCCCTGTTGGAATATGCCAAGAGGGGATAAGATCAAATCGGTGTTTGTGCTGGCAATAATAGCTCTCATAAGCATCATGTCATCAGGCGTGTATTGCCAGCCACTCAATTGGCCCAGACTTTGGAGTTTGGGGCAGCATTCCATCAGCAATTCTACGGTGTCTCGGGTTAATCTCGGAGCATGCGGAAACCATAACGCTTCTAAATTCGGGAATTTGTAACGACGTAATATTCTGAAACAGAACGAAATTTATGATTATTAAAAAAATCACATTTTTATATGCTAAGGGGGGCTATTATAATCTTGTATAAGCCAAAAAGCGACCAAATTTATTCCATATTCACATTTTGTCATTATCAATAGTGCGAAGGCGATATTATAAATATTCATTTACAAAATTGCTTTACTAACAAAAAATAACATTTAAAAAAATCCTACCTTGCCATATCATTATCATCGAGTCTGATTTCATCTCCAATTATTAATTTCTTGAGCTTAGGAGTAGATGTCATCAAGTACTTTAAACACGAGCTTGTTAAATTTCCTTGAATAATTTCAATGTGTTCTAACTTATTAAATGGTACCTCTTCTTCGTGCGTCGCCGTATGACATTGATAAAACTCGAGACTTTCTAAATTTGGACAAGTTTCGGCTATTCTTGTAAAGTTAAAAGAACCCATTGAGCCGGATAACATTAAAGTAACTATCTTATATCCTATTTTATCCAATAGTTGATGCAGTTCGTGGCACTGGAATTTATTTAATTTAATCTTGTTGAGGTAATTTAAATCCTTTATTTGCTGCAGTACGCCCTGGTCAGGCTCCTCCAAGTAAATTGTTTCTATCATAGGGCATAAGGCTATAATTGCTTTCATAGTTCTTACATTTGTTTGGACGTCGTGGACATATTGTAATTTCGTTTTGAATCCTGGCGGGCAATCATTGTTGTACACGTAATGTAATGCCTTACCGACGTAAGAATAACTACCTAAATTCGTTAAATTCGGTAGTCCCCGAATAAATAGAGCTACATCAGTGTGATCAACATTTTCTTCACCATACATTCCTATATTAACCACAGAGAGACTTTGTGTGAGTTGAGGATGGCCAGTTAACATAGCGTCAATCCCTATTTCTGTGATATCCGTTTCACCGGATACATCGAGGAGCTTTAATACTTTATTATAATCTCCAATACATTTAAGAATTTCGTCGTTAGCCATGTATGGTATATTTAGAGCTGTTAAGTTGGGTAAATTCTTTATTATGTCATACATCAACGGTAAGTGTTCGTCTTTCACCCACACACCTTTTAAATTTAAAGACGTAAGATGGCGTCCTTGCTCGACGATTAATTCCAGGATTTTCCTGTAGTAGGGGCAAGGGAACATGCCCGTGGCTAAGCTCTTAACGTTTTCTTTAAGCAGTAACTTCATCGTATAGTATCTTACGGACGGATCCAAATAATCCGAACTTAATATAAGATTAATTAAGTCCTGGAATATATCACTTGTCACTCCCATACTCTCGTAGTAAGATGAAACCATCGTAAATGAAAGGGCGACATCTTCATCTGTAGAGATCCTTGACAAGGTGTGAATAAGTTGTCTAGCTACTAATGATAATGTGATCTCTTGTAACGGCAATATCGGACACTTTGGCGACATTTTCACAGCACTCTGTAATACTGCACTTTCACTATAATGAACTGTATGTACTTAGCATTACTGTACTAAGCTGCAAATTTGGTTTAAAAGAGAGAAATTAAAATCCGTGTTTCTCCGAGCTATTTAGCGCACTCACTCGCATCGCTGGTTGGCATTACGCCAGATCCCGTTTATAATTCAAACACACAAACCCGAAAATTATTTATAGAACTTTTATTTCTAAAAGGTGTTTACACCTTACGACACATAAATAGATAGTATAATTTGATATCTCATCTGGTCGTTATTTTTTATACGTTTATAAAAATAGCAATTACATGACAATTAAAAAAAACATAAGACAAGACATTTATAAATTACTAGCGGTCCATCCCGACTTCTCCCGTGGTACGCGTTTTCTCTACAAAAGAACTTACCTTGTGCCTTAACAAAAAAAATTAAAAAGAAATTAGCCAAATTGGTCGAGCCGTTCTCAAGCTTTACGTTTAGCAACACATTTAACTATTCACTTTTACTTAGATACATTTAAAGACGATGTTTCAATTTTTAGACGATTATATAAACAGTGACATCGTTACCAAAGAATTTATTTTTATATACAATCTGTATTTTTGCAGAAAATCGTTACACACATAATACATAATACTTGCACATAATAAATACAGTAAGTACAGTTGTTCAAGCGGTAAAAGTGTATAACTTACAGGTTGAGATAAATAAAGCATTAATTTCACAAGCTCCGATTTTATTATCTTATTAATTGTAATTAAATAAGGAAATCTACGACGGGTTTCGGAATATTATTTTTTTGTACTATTACGATAATGATTTTTCACGACATTTCAATTATTTACTTAATGTTAAAAACGAAATGCATTTTTTGTAGTAGTAAATTGAACACACACGTAATATAATAAAAAAAAAACTCGTCCTTTTTAAATATTTTATTCATCCTTAATATACATCGACTAACCTTAAACATACATCAATCGCTTAATCAATACGTTTTGTAAATTATCTAGTATGACTTTCTATATAAATTAAAACATGTCATATTGTATAGAGTGCTATTTTTCTGTTCTCATAACCTTGATTGAGGCAAAAAAACCACACAGTGGCTTTGATTCCACGTTTTACTCATATAAGTATGGATTCCTTTGAACTCCATTTAACTCCTCATTACAACATTTCACTAAAATCTTTGACAGATTAAAAAAAACATGTAAAAATTACGACTCTAGATAATCTTGTTGCTGGGCGTTGCCTCACAGAAATTCGGGCTTGTATGCGCTCGTGCACCAACCTAACTTACAAAAAACACCTCCAACAATTTCTACGTGGGCACAGGCAAGTTTTTAGCGACTAGCAACAATATCTGCTCCGTACTGAAACACCAGTTAGCTATATCCTTGGACACTTTGCACCAGTTCTCGCCGTGGTGCGGTTCCGCCGCTTTGCAACGAGACTTCACGTCTTCTTGTTGCTGCTCGTTGCCGTGCAGAAGCTCGAACTTGTAGAAGTACGCCCACGCGTCGCCGAGGTCTGGATCGATTTTTACCTGTATTATTTGTAATAATTATTAAGAATTCAACCCTAATAAAATTTCACATTTTACAAAGAAGAAATCTCAAAAGTACTATATAGAAAAAAAAAAACATTAAGCCATCTAAAGTTATGTGTATAAGGTTCTAAGACATGACAGACAGGTGCACTTTAAAGTGATCTTAAATATTGATGGGCCTTGTGTGCCCATTAATATTTTACTTACAGATAGATTATACCTACTCAAAGGAGCCTCTGAGAAATTGAAAATCGTAATAGGAGTGTTGGGTCATTAAAAACCCTTTTATTATAAAAAATGTCTGAAAACATGTTTCTTACACTGAATGCAAGAAATTTGTAACTTATGTCAAAAAAATAACCCTGTATTGAACACAAAGAATTTAGAAACATTTTTTTTTGTTGAATACAGGATTATAATGTAAAAATGCACAATACAAATTGAATATGTTATGTCAGCAATTAAAGATCAGGATAAACAAAAAACTATATTCTTATGTGAATGTAAGTATACTATGGATTACATAGTAACATACACATAATATAAGCGCACGTAAGTTATCTAGTAAACAATGTATACGGCACGTACCGTCCTATTGAACCATTCGCGACACTTGTTCAGTTTCCTCTCGGTCCAGAACAGCTGCGACACGGCCAGCAGCACGTGTGCGTCGTGCTCGCATTTCTTCAACGCATCCACCTGGACAACGATAAATTAGTCACTCACAAAACCCTTATTAATTTAGTTACCTATACAAATAAACATATATATGTATTATATCTTTTTTTTCTTATGCCACATAGAAGGCAACTGAGCTGGTGGTTTGCCTGATGGTAAGCGATCACCACAGCCCATGGACATTCGAAGAGTAGTTGTTGAATGCGTTGCCCGCTTTATGGGTCAAGGAAAGGATCGACGGCAGGAAAGAAGGAATAGACTGGGAAGGGTGAGGAAAAGGAAACGGGCCTCCCACTTTCCCAATCACCGAAACACACCAGCATGCAACTATTTCACGCTGGTCTCCAGTGGGGGTGTGGTAGTTCGCCGGTGCGAGCTGACCCATTTCGCGAGGAAGCGACTCCCACCAACACCTAATCACGCTTGCAAACAATCAGGTGAAGCATATATAAGGGCGTTAAGGAACCCAGCCGGCAACTCACGCTCTTAGTCTTGCGCTGCGGGCGGGCCTCCATGAAGATGGCGTCGGCCCACAGGCGGCCCGCGCCGCCGCACTCCTGCAGCGCCTTCGCCATCAGCGCGTGCGCCACCTCCCCGCCCGCGCCGCCCGCACCCCCCGCGCCGCCCGCGCGCCGCTCCAGCCGCACGCTTTCCAACCTGTCCAAATATTACAATCAAATACATATACTTTTCAAAAAATAGAAAGAAAAAAAAATTTGATCACGAGGCGGGATTCGGAACCGAGAATTTTTACCAAAACGTAGCAACGCCTAGCCTCTCGGCCACCTGCCACAATTACCACCATGTGTTTGAGCTTCTAGGTGCATATGAACGACGCTGATAAAATCTGAAACTTATCATCAGATGATTTATCATCTGCTCAGTTGCCTTCTGCACAATAAAAAAATAGTTCTTGATGTATTTACCAAAGCTCAGCGTTCTTAGGGTTCCTCAAGCGAGCCTTTTCTAGCACCGATCTGGCTTTGGTCACGTGTTTGAGTTTTTCTTCCAGCCGGGACAGCAAAATCCACATTGGGACACAAGTCGGACATTTTTTTAGCTGTGACGAAAAAAAAAATGTTTTAATACAAACATAATAAAAAAACAAGACATATTACAAATTGCAAGGGCCAGGGAGACTAAATTACTCTGTATCCAAATAAGCACAGATAACTCACCCCCTGTGAATAAGTGTTATGCGCATCGTCATCTTTGCCCATCTGCTCCTCGATTTGGCCCTTCATCATGTGCAGCTTGGCGTAGTCGCTGAACACCTTTATGGCTTCGTCCAGTAGTTTGAGCGCTTCGTCCATGTTATTTAACGCCCATTCGAGTTTTGCCGATTTTATCATTACCTGGAGACAATTGATTTCTATATGAATTCTATAATTTTATGTTTAAATTTCCGTTTCGAGTTGTGGCGAATATAGTGCAGATAAATTGTAAAATCTATTTATTTCCTGCAATTCCAAATTTAAATTTGTAGCATCGATAGATTCTCACCCTCGGCGTGGGCGCGGACGCTCGCGCCTTGGCGAGCAGCCGTCTCGCTCTGTCGTACTCCTTGTTCTCGCTCTCGAGCTTGACGGCCGCCAGCCAGATCTCCTCCGAGTTGGGGTTCGCTTGGAAAGCGAGGGACAGGATGCCTCTCGCCGCCGGTACGTCGCCTGAAATACTTAGTTCATTATATATCTATGGAACATAGATCTTTTCGCGTTGATTGATTGATACCATAGGACATAATTATTAGTATGGTGGTTGTTTCTATGATCATGAGAGTGAAGCCGCTGGTGAAAAGCTATTTCACAAAAAAATTAATTTGTTTATTGGTCGGTTTCACGAAATTGTTGTTTGTGTTGGAGTGGATCATCATCATCATGAGGCTGAAGGCCCCATAACTCACCAGCTAGCCACTTGGACTTGGCACCCATCAGCCACAGCACCTCGCTCTTGGGGCAGTGCGCCACGGCGCGCTGCAGCAGCGCCTCGAGGCTGGCGCGGCTGCCGTGCTGCTTCTCCAGGTACGCGGCCCGCAGCCAGATGGACTTCTTGGACGGGAACACTGACAGCGCGTACCCGTACACTGCGCGTGCGCACTCGTACGCGCCCTCGTTCGCGCACTGATGGCAGACAATTGCGTCCATTATGAAACTGCTATTTAAATCAATATTGTAATGTGGAAAGTTTTATGCTATTTATTTGCATTGAAAAGCCTCCAAAACCACAGGATCTTTTATTTTTACTAATTATCGCGACGTATATTTACTTATAATTTATTTCTAAAAAACTTCAAAAAGTGCAATAGGAAAAGGCGATATAACAAAGGTGAAAAACATTGTTTTTTTTTTTCATTTTGTAATACATTAATCCTTATGTATTAAAAGTATTTCATTAGAGACGATAGAAGAATATAATTTTTTGTTTAAACACAACAAAAACTTGTCAATTCTTAAAATTGTTAATCATTATGATCGGTAAAGTTATTTCGAAAATAAAAAAATACTTAAATATTATAGCTACAACACACGAAAAAAATAGTATTTGTTTTATCTGCCGCATCAAAACTTTAATTAAATTAGTGAATAATAATATATTACCGCTTCTGCGTCCTCCATCCAAGTGTGCTTTTGATCTTCTGGTTCAATGCCATGTCCAATCACAGCTCGAATAATTGCCTGAAAAAAAAAATTATTATAAAACAACAATACTTTATTCACATAAATGTTTCATACATTTATTGCAGTAAAAAGTGTTTAAAGGAGAAAATTATAAATAGAAGTTAGCCAAAAATTAAAGTTCATATTAAATATTACTTGACACGTATGTACGGCCCCAGATTTCTCCGCCTCCATTGCTTCTTTGAACCAATGTTCGCGGTTAATTTCCACACCATTAGCGCTCAGCGATGTGATTGCACGATCTATGATTTTCTCCACCATGTGTGTATTGCCTGATGAAAAAATTATAATAAAAACATTAAACAAATTCAAATACTAACAATTCAAAAACTAGCGGTAGACATAGCAATGTTTACAGGATTCGATATTTATTATTATTAAGTTGCTATAATATTCAATCCCTATAACCTTTTTATACCAACTTAAGAAAATTGGTGAATACCACCTAATTAGTATCTATATGTGTATTAAATAGGTAGTATTAAGTTACCATGTGCCTCTTCCAGCTTAGCAGCTGTGACCCAAATCTGTCTATCTGTGGGTATATTCTCCCGGGCCTTATTTAACACTTTCCTAGCATTTTCATATGTCTCCAGTCTTGCCAGAGCCAGCCAAAGCTCCACACTGGTGGGACAACATTCCACTGCTCTGGACAGTAATATACGAGCGTCCTCCGGGTTTTCAAGTTCAACGGCCGCCTTCCAGAGACGGACCGAGTTTGGAATGTGTTCGAGAGCTTTGCGGTATACGCGACGTTTCGCCTGTTGAAGATACATTGATAAGGAAAATATAAAAATATAAATATAATTGCATATTGTAAAAATGGTTATGAATCACAAATTATTAAAAGTGAAATCCTATAGTGAAAAATTGGACTTATACCCGAGAACAGAGCCAAAAAATTCTATGAAAATGTCATGTAATGGTTTTTTTTTTTATTCAAGATGACTAATCCTATTCCTTTTTATTTTCAATGTAAATTTAATAGTACAGATGAAGTGATTTATGTAAAAAACTTAATTCACATTCTATAATCTATGACCATGTATTATCTATGGTCTCACCTTTGTCTCTTGTTCCAGATCGGCCGCCTTCACCCAAACCCTTACACTGTGCGGCAAGTTCCTCGCCGCGTGCGCAATGACCGCCCGCGCTGTATCTCTGGGTTGCAATCGAGCAGCTTCGAGCCAGAGCTCCTCGCTACTGGGGTTCACTTCGCACCCTTTCATTATAAGGTTGCGAGCCGCTTGCACTTTACCTTTAGATTGAAAATCAAAGAATTATTTAAAAATGTGACATTTGCCACAGCAATCGAATTTATTCTCCTCTAGCATATAATATTAGTTTTTAAAATTTCTTTAGAAGGTGATCTTAAGTTCACTGTGACTGAATGATATAAATAATATCAAGCATAGGCCATATTTTATATTTATATGATGCTGATACTATAATATAAGGGGGATGGCCCCTTATATTGTAGTACCATAAATGTCATTGTACAATATTTTAGGTCTTTTTAATCCCTTCCACCTTAGTCACATTTTAAGAGCACCCTTCCCCTGGATGTGATGCCATACAATGTATGGCAAACATTTTTAATTTTACACATATAAAATAAAAAAATTTTAATTTTTATATAAAATAAAAAAAAACGTGATTTTCAGATCAAGTTATTAAATTTTAAATATAAAACATACATGTATAAACAATCACATTACCTGTAACCTCTTCAAGTCTTGCACTAGCAATCCATGCAGGTGGATGATTGGGATTTGTTTCTCTCACAGATTTCAGCAGAAGTCTAGCCTTCTTAATATCATTGATATCCCCACCATATGTTGGAATCATAGACTGTAGATCTGTTAAGTAACCTTTAGGGTCTACAACCGTTTGTCCAGTCACTGAGTCCGACACTTGTGATAGCTTCACTGTCATTAAAGTGTTTCTTGCCTGTCCAATCTTTCTTAAATCCAAGTCACCTAAAGGATACACATATCAATTAGAAAATAGTTAACAATACCATACAAAATGTAATCATTGATAGTTCCTTTATATTTTTCCAAAAGCATAGAGAATACATAAATATTTTCTTTACTAAGATGAAAAGATTTTGAGATAAAACTAATTTTCTATTCTGTCTATCAAGGTTCCTTGTGAATAGAAAATTTTTACATACTTTTCAAAAACAAGTATTTGAATATACTATTGTACAAATAGTTTATTAGAATACCTGAAGGTGTCAGCATGCCTGGTGTAGCAACACCAGGCATCATGGAAGCTAGACCAGAGCCAGGATCAATGGAAGTTGTTGACTCCCCTCCAAGGTTCCTTGATAGCACACTGTCAGGAAGAGGTGTGAACTTCTCAGCCCTGGGATTTCGCTGCTTTCTATTGCGAGCATCACCCACTTCCGGTATTGCAGCCCATTCATCCTCAGAGACCGTTTTCAATTCACGTTTGAGGTCTGAAAATTGTTGTTGGATTTTTGGCCTGAAACATTTTGCAAATTAAGTACACTTAGGAAATTGATTATTTTTTTTTTTTATGTCATAGCGGGCAGCTGAGCTGGTGGTTCGCCTGATGGTAAGCGATCACCACCGCCCATAAACATTCGCAAAGGTAGTACCTCTGTGAATGCGCTGCCCGCTTTTATGGGGTAAGGGAAAAGGAAAGGATTAACGACTGGAAAGAAGGAATGGACTAGGACGGGTGAGGAAAAGGAAACGGGCCTGATTGTTGAAGAAGTTTTTTTAATGCTTAATTATTGAGAATAACTTTACATGTGTTCCATTTAATCTGAATAGTTTTAATATATATTATATAAATAATCATTATGGGAGGAAAATTTACCATTATAAATAGTATATAGAAATATACTATTTATTTTATTTAATTAACTTTAAAATATGTATCGAAATTTTATGAAAATTGATACACTTGTCACTTTACGTATTTAATGTAGATAAACTTTGTCTTTTACACTAAGTAATTTAGACGAATAGTTTAAAAGTTATCACGACAAAGTTTGTAGGGATGTGTGTCTTTGTTACTCTTTCGCACAAAAACTACTGAACCAATTGTAATGAAATTTTAACTGAATTTTTAAATAAAATTTAAACTGGAATAACATATAGGCAATTTTTTATCCTGATAATTCTATGGGATACGGAATTACGCGGGTGAAACCGTGGGCGCAGCTAGTTATACATAATGTAATGTACCTTTCTTGACGATATCTCTCCAAGTCTTCTTTTAAACGTTTTTCTCTATATTCCTTTCTTTTTTCATCCATTCTCTTGTCAATGGATTCGTAAATAGCATCAGCTTCGGCATCATCTTTATCATATGGATCCTGAAAATGTATTTTTATACACATAAAATTAAATTCAAAAACAAATTACATGTAATAGATTAAATGTTTAAACACTATGCCTTTGAAAAGAGAGAGCCACTATATCCAGAAAATTCATCATAATTGGAATCATTTAAATCTTCATCATCATCTTCTTCCTCTGTTTTCTTGCGTTTAGCTGCAGGTGGAGCATGGCGATCATCACTTAAAAATAAAAACAAAATTTGAGGTTATTGATATTAAAATAACATTGTGAATTATAGACACAATGCTTATACATATAAAAAAAACTCGCAAATTAATTGTAATTCATTTAATTTTACTTACGATACATCATTTGCGTCTCTGGCTGGACCAATATCAGATCTTGTAGTGAAACCTGTGGCACTGAAATAAAAATACAGCGGATAAAGTTTCTTAGTTATTGAATTCAGCGCATGTAACAATTTTGAAAATAATATGACATATTAACTTACCCTCTACCAACACCAGCTACATAACCAAGAGGAGCTGGAATACCAAGAAAATGCTTCTTGTTTTTATTTACAAAAGCTTGCGGCGGTACAGACATTTTCAATTAGAAATCAAAAGTTGAAGAATTACAAAATATTTTATTTCTGTACTTATTCTTAGTTTAAATAATATAAATATCAAATAAAATAATAAACTGGTAAATACTGTAAATTGTTTGTTAAATTGTTCAATTAAATATACAGTTTCCCATCTATCGACTGTCATTTGTCAATATGTCAATTGTTATCAGTCCACAGATTAAGAACTAGTTACTATCAGTCGGAACTCAGATTATAGCATAGATATCTACAAACCGCTTAAACTTTATCCGTTACATAAATATTTAGGTGCTAGGTGCACGCATCAAAGACCTCGTAAATCTGCTAGATTGTAAAGTCTAATGCCGGTCAATCAAATTTTCAGAAATACTCAAACAAACAAGTGCGGCGACGGCGTAGATAGAAAATATTGTCCAAAGAAAACATTCCATCATTTTAGAAAATAAAAATTACGTATAGTTAGACTTCCAAACGTTAGGGTTTAATATAAGTACGAAAACTCTTACTAATTTGAAACGCGATTTATTCATTATATTATTTACCCAGACCTTTTGCACATTTTACAGCGAGCGTAGCCACTGGGAGACTAAGATTTCATATGTCTTCAAAGTCATACAAAAATCGTTGTTTTTGTCACAAAAACAACGATTTTTGTTAAATAATGTATTGGATAAATCGCGTTTAGAATCCGTTAAAAAGGCTTTAATTTCTAAATTAATAATACTCGCGTAATATCAAATACGCGAAAAAACTAATTCTATCAAACTCATCCTATATTAATTTACTCTTTCCTCATCCTTCGAGTGATGATCGAAGGTGGCATTCAGTATGTAAGTGTATAATCTATGGTGGCATTCATGGATAAATTACACAGATTTAAGAACTAGTTACTACGTGAATGAAGAACATGTCTTGACATAACTCAGCATTTTATACTTTTGTCTGTCTGTCACAAATGACATATGAATAGACTAGGAATGGAATTGGCTGTGGAATTGGAGCGATATTGTTTTGTTTCGTGTTTTCGATGTTTAAATTTTTAAATTTTCCCGGTTGCCTAGCAACAGAATATAAATATATTTTCTGAGATCTCAACATATTGAGCATTGTGCATTATTAGATAAGTGTTTTCATGGTATTTACAAATTAAAATAATCATGTCTTCAATATCTAGCTCTAAAGAAGTAAAGTCATTTGAAAATAGCAATAGAGAATTTTTATTATTAGAAAAAACTTGTGAGGCATTTAAAGACAGCGACGAAGAAATAAAAATGATTTTTAATGAGATTAAAAAGCTGTCTCACAATAAAGAAACAGAAATGGGAGATGATGAAGATATAGAATTGATATTAAAAAGGGCTGAAAACATAGCTAATGAAACAGAAAATTTACTTAAGAGTAGTCCAGTTGCTGTTAACAATGTTATGTCATATACTGGTGAGTCCTGTGTTCCTGATATTAAAATAACTAGGCCCAACGTCAAATCGCATAAAGAAAACGAGAAGGGTTTAATTGAAAAGGTAAGAAAAACAACACACTAACATATAATAATTTATTTTATATTAGAAATAATTTACTTAAAAATATAATATAAATCACAACCTTAGTTTAAGTAAATAAATGCTTAAATATTAAATTATGCCTTATGCAAGTACTTTGCAAGAACCCTGACTCCAGCCATTGATTCTTTAGCCACTGGTTCAATGAAGGATGTTGGCAGAATGAAGCCATATCTACCAGTGTCACTAAGTTCAATGGTAAAGGAGTACTTGATGCCCTGTCCCTTTGCCCAGTCATCTGAACCCCCAGCTGCAGGGTACAGGACTCCACTTGAGGATCCCACTGTGTATTTTGATCCACCCGCTTGCTGTATAGCCTAAAATTGAAATAATTACAGAATACATTCTGCAATATTCAGTTATGAGCTTAAAAGGCAGTCTAGGTTTGCATAAAATTAGCCAAATTTAAAAAGGTAATTAATAATATATGAGGTTCAAAAAGTTATTTAATTCTGATGAAGTCATATGAGCTAATGATCTGAATAATGACTGATATTTTTCTACCCTGTACCCAAGTCTGTAAATGTGTCAATTTGTTGTTCACACATGTTAAAGTTAAGTTCTCAATAGAAGTATAGTATTTTTGAAATCATAGTGTTACACTTACAGCAGCAATTTCATTTCCTACTAAATCCAAATCCTTGTGATCGGGAGGGACTGCATTGTCATAGCCCCATGGGTAGAGGAGATACTGTCCATAGCTGTGGTAGGTCAGGTATGCTGAGAAATTAGCTGCCGAGTTGGTGATAAAGTCCTGTAAATGTCACTTAGTTTAATTATTCATGCATAGCATATGTATTGCTAGGATACTCAATCCTTTTTTGTATGTTAAGAAGTTATTGGACATTTCGTGTAGTTGACTATCTCTGCAACACAATGATAGAATGCTAGTTGCATTCTTGTAGACCATGGGAGGAGTCTTAAAAACTACTCTTTTTAGGGTCTTTTATCCTTGGTTCACCGCTGTCATGCTTTGAGCATATAGAGACTCGATTATTATTAATGTCTGCACTTCTTGGTTTATGTCCTGTGTAATTATTTTGCATCATCCATTAGCTGTGAATAATTATGGTTTGGTTGTTTACTATTATTAACTTAAATGAAACCAGCATGTGCGCTGCTAGGATATTTTACATATTGAAGTGAAACTTCTTTAGAATCGTTGGGATTTCAAACCTGATGCAACGGAAATACGACAGGTAAGAGACACAAATACAAAAATGTGTAGAATGAAGCCGGCAAAGAATGAGACGGAAATATACATACTATTTTATATTTTATATATATTCATCTCATTCTTTTGTCGATTTACTGAAGTTTCCCTTCTATCGTGTGTGAATCGCACACACACCTTTTTTTTATTGTCTTGAAACATTATTAAATGTAAAAAAGCTAAATGTTATATATCGCATTTCTTCACCATCACTTAAAGAAAATACCTGTAGTGAACCAAAAAACATACACAGACTTTCATGAACTGTGTCAAATATTATGCCCTTTAGCCCATGACGCATTAAGAAATTTATATTTGCTTGTCTTTACTCCTTGTATTTAAGGTATGGTAGGGCTTTCAATAATATTTTATACATATTAAATTATAAAACGTTATCTTTCTGATCAATCTAATCTAATGAGAGTCAATAGTAAGTTTTTAAGGGTTCTTCATTGTTGCTGGATCACACACTTATAATATTATATTCAATAACAATTCTTAAGGACCCCACTTAATGAGTGATAATACTTGAGTACTGATATCAATTTCAAATAGGTACATATGACGCCATTGATAGCTTGAAAGTGTAATTTTCGCATAAGTAATTGACCTCTTATTGAATCTAAAGTAACAGAATATTTAGATTTTTCAGGCCATATGGTAGTTTTTATTCCGACATAATCTGGCGAAGTTTGCCTACTGAACAATGTACGCTTCAGTTATAAATTATTTGCGGCCAATAAATGTTTTGTTACTTACTGCAACGGCTCTTGATTCTGGTTCGGAGAACATACGCGTACCGCGGAATATATCGCTGCATGGATTTGACGAAGAGCCCTTGCCTCCCCAGCGATATCTGCCAAAAAAGCCACTTGCTATAGATTATAATTTTAAAATTTACCACTTCTTATTATATCAATCAGTCAATATTATATAAAGGTAGATTGACGGCAAAACTACATTGTCAAGAAACTGTGAGAATACTAGCTGATCGCATACTTAGCAATTTTTGATGGGAACCAATGTCCAACGATGGATGTCTATAGGCTGTGTAGTATGTAGATACTTAGAGATAACATAACATAACATAACTAAACATACATACATGCAAATAACTAAACAGCCTTCTGATTGTCAGAAGTAGACCAAATTTTAATAGGACTTCATGAGAAGCATCAGCAAAATCTGTTCTCCCAATTAAGAGTTCTGAGATAACAAACCCATAAAATTACAGTGTAATTAATAACATCATTCTTT
>NC_052106.1:5801953-5821746 GCF_012273895.1 Zerene cesonia | reverse complement strand
CAGATTCGAAATTCAAATGTAATATTTTTTTATAATTAAGTGTAACAGTATTTATGGCCAGACTAAGTATATACTTAAATAGTGTCATCAAGAACATTATTTAATTCAATATTGGTTAATTTATTACTGCTTATAATACCCAAAACGTATTATAAGCAGTATATACATAATTAGCCCTAATATCCACATCCAATGTAGGTGCTTCAATAGAGAAGGTAGAAGATAAATATATACATATTTAAACGTATCTCGTATCTTGTATCTTTCCAGTGTTACCCGAAATCCCGCTAAGCCACTCTGACTACAGCGGCTTCCAGGCCGGGAGCACGAGCTACGTGAAAGGCAGCCCCAGCGGCACCAGCGGCAGTCTCACGGACCTCAACACGCCCGCCATGTCCGCGCAACGGTACGACACCATGCCGAACAACTACTACAACTCGTGGCCCGGCAACAGCTACAACTACCAATACAACAACATCAACAACAACCCCGCCTGCATACAATCCCACACGCCGTACATCAACCCGAACCCGCAAATGATCCTGCCCAACCTGTACTCGACCGTCAACCAGAACCAAATACACGTGCACTTGCACAGTTCAGCCGACAAATACAACCTAGAGCAATACATTCCGAGCGAGATTAAAATAAGCGACATAGATGGCGGTATTTCCATAACGACGGAGCTGCCCGGCGGCGGGGAGGGCGGGGGGCTCGTGCAAGCGTGCGACGCGCCCGACGACGTCAAACACGGCCTGTACGCCGCCAACAGCCAAGAAGTGTGGCGGCCATATTGACAGTGCGCTAAGTTCCCGCGCGAGGACAACCAACATTCCGTTGTACATATTGTGATATAGTGAACTCAATTCTAGGTAAATTGTATAAAAATAGAAATCGATTAATGTTAAACATTAATATGATTGTAAGTGTTAATATATGTATTTATAGTAAATAAATTAACATATCAAAGTTTGTTGCCTCTTTCTTGCATCCTCATCCCTATCTTCAATCAATTTAAGTTCATTTTGAATTTCCTCTCAAGGAAGAAAATAAATTATCACAGTACAGTGTAGTTAGTCTAGTCCAATAATGTCCAATAAGAACTTACTAAATCTATTTCATAAACATAAGAAGCGAAAGGGGGTACTCATCGTATGAAACATACCATCGTATTAGATTACCATAAACCGTCATATACAATAAACAAATTATTTTAAATCGCCAAGTCGAGCAAATATAAAAATTCACGACCGTGCCATCCTCTTCTAAAAGCAATTCAAGCTATTTTCGCCCCTATACCTGTGTTGTGATTTTTTTTTAATTTTCACTTAGTGAAAATTAAAAATAGCAAGCGTTTTATGAACACGTGTATTTCAAATACTGAACAATCTCTTTAAATACGTTTACTTAATACATTGTGTCTTCATGCGATGGCCGAGTTAATAAATTTATTTAAGCTATACTTAATTAGTCAACCTAACAAAATCCTATAGAGTCCACACCAATTTATATAGAAATATTGTGTCTGTATATTGAAGATATTAAAAAAGTAATAATTAGAGGGGTAAAACAGTTAAAGAGCACTAAGCCAAAAATAAATAGTGTCTGTTTGTTTATACACGCTAATCGCCGGAACTACCGAATGGATTTGATTTTTTTTTTTTTTGTATAGGTATTAAGTCTGAGCAACATATAGGCTATATTTTATTTTCTAGAATTAATTAAGGTTATAATTTGTTTTAACTGGGACACCTGATGCAGAATCGCAACAGACCTAAAAATTGTGGCATAAAAAAATTGTTATACGTGATAAGCATTTTCTGCTGATATAGAACTCAAAGAGCCCAGCTATGGTATAAAAAAGTATAGGAATGAGGTATCAGTAAACATTGTTCAGTCTGATGGGCGTTTTCTGTTGACTTAAAATATTCGAGATCTGGAATATTTAGCGCTGAAATCAGCTATATCTGCGGTAATTCGTGAAGAAAAGTTTTTAATTGTATAATTATACCTTAAACTTATTTTATTGAGAGCCTCCAATTTGTTTATGTTCAAAGTTTACGCGAACGAAGTTGCGAGCACCAGCAGGTTTTAAGTTAGAAGATCCCTTAAATGCGGACTGAATAAGTTAATAACTAATAATTGAGGTTACATGGATCTTACAACTTTTTGCAGTTGAAGAATTGTGTTGCGAGACTTGATTTTTTACAGATATTGTTTTTTTTATGAGATTTTTATGACGCAATTCTACCTTTGAAAAAACCCCTATACTCATAATATCAGTATAATAAAAATGTCTTAAATAATACATTAGATTAAACCACATAGTCAAATTAACATATTTAATTGCAACCAAATCCACATGTATTTTATTTAGCTTGACTAAATTAAAAAAATATACCACAGTTGAATAATATGGTTACATTGTTAAGTCATGTCTGAATACAAGGCATTTGGGAAACAACTTATAATAGTGTTACCAGTACATACAATCTCCGTGACTTAAAGTAGAAATGTACCTTGCTTTTTCTGCGGACAAAATTAAAACGACATAATTTTACCATTAACACCTATCATTCTGTTATAATCTTATGTTTACTTAGCTTTTTTTCTATTTTACATTTAATTAGACATATTACAATATATCTAAAACAAAACTACAGTTTTGCAAGAAATTTATACTTTCGGATGGTAAAATAATATCAAAATGGAAAAAAACGAATAAATGCTAAAAATGTACGGGAAAAACTGAACATCGCCCTTTTTTGAAGTGGGATAATATGGATAATTAATTATGGGTTATATCCCAACACAACGCTTTTAAATTACGATATGAAAGTATAAATGGCACTATTTGAGTTTTACAAATAACATTACTTATTGTCAACTACATTTTCATACCTCGAATCAGACTTAATCTTAATTTTATACCTTAGTGTAGTTAAATTTAAAATGATATTTCTATTTAAAGTAATACTAATAAAATAAACTATTTATAGCATTCATAACATTATTGATTATGTACATATGTGATGTTTATTAGTTATGATTACACACACATGTTATATATATTTATTAACTATTATCAGTTCAAGATGTATTACAAAATTTAAAATAACTAGCTGGCATCCCCGTAGGCTGTAGTGTGTATTTAAAATGGCGGCGTCGAAGTAGAAGTTTCGTTCATAGTTTTTAATTTCTACTCATGTTTATTCGCGAGAGTTCAAAGTGTTAAAGTTTTACAAATAAATATATTTATGTTATATCAGATTAATATTTCTTATACAACCTGTAAGTATTTAGCGACTGCTGTTGAACCTGTTTATCTACGTCATTGTTGCAGGAATCAGATAACGGCGCCGAACTCCTACAACCTGTGTTCTAGAATTAACTGTGTTTATTTACTTGCAGTCCAGAGTGCCTCTTAACGTATTAGTGAGAGTGCAATGTCAGAGGAGTCAGACAGACATGGGGAGTCAGCCAGTGACGGCGTCGCAGGAGGCGGCGTCACTAACGTGGCGCGCGTGTTGTTGACCCCTCATCAAGTCGACACCGCGTCCGCGGACTCGCTTCGTACCGCATGGAGAAACCAGGACTTGTATATTGATCACCTCGAATCCTTGAACAAACAGTTGGAAGGTATTTACGAAACGATTACAGCGGCTTGGTAGTGTCACGATCGGCCTCCCCGACCCGCGAGTTGACGTGAAGTTTCATTAGTTCTATATCGACAATGCTTTAACTAAAATAATATAGTGATGTTATGACAAAATTAATTGTGTTCTTACAATGTTAGTTGCTTAATATGTGGTAACGGGTGTATTTAGGTGGTTAATGAGATAACGAGAAGACGGTGAAATCCTGTGTAAGAGTTGCAAGTGGAGTGTTCTGTGGAAGTGTATACGCCATGTGGGAAGGTGCAATAGCCAGTGAAAAGCCAAGTTTAGTTTCATCTGTGTACAGTGCTGTAAAAAAATATTCCAAAGTTTTTATGGAAGACAGCATGCAGTCTTCAAGTTATTACCAACATGAAAAAGTAAATATCTATTTCTATTACAGTATAGATGTAAGCATTTACCTACCATTATGTTTAAGGCATTATGATTAGTTAAGCTTAAAAAATTATCAATAACCTATGTATCTATTGAACAATCACATTTTATATTATTATTGTGTATTTATCATTTTATTGTCGAATTACAGTAGAATCTCATTAAGTCCAACTATGATAAATTGAAAACCTCTTATAAGTCGAAGAATGTTTATTTCTATTTTATGAATAATTGATTTTAACAAATAATCAATTATTCTTATTAAAGAATTTGTTGTGAATAATTGTGTATCGTAAGCAAGAATTTTTGTTTTCAAGACTAATATGAAGTGTTTTTGAATAATGTGTAAATAACAGTGTTTGCGTAATTCATTTGCTTATGTTGTCAACACTGACAGTCATCATAGTGTGGCACTTAAACCAGCCTAAAGACAAAATCACAATCTGTATGTCAAATAAAAATCTGCCTGAGTATATCCTCCTTATGAAGGATTATATATTAACTTATGTCAAGAACTCTCTTCTCTGCCTCTTTTGTTGCTTCCCCGATGTTTGACTTGAAAAGTTTCTACTGTATTCAATAAAATAAGTAATGGTCATGAAATTATCTATCAAAATTTAAAATTTGTTTTGTAAGTGATGATACATAATTATTTTGAGTATAGTATATATTATAAATGTGAAAGTGGGTTTGTTTGTATTTCTTAATGTTGCAAAATGAGTAATTTTTATGTTATGATGATTGTGGCTGTAGGAAGTTAGGACGCTAGCTAGTGAAATACACTACTTTATCAAAGTGAAACCGTGAGCATAACATACTTTCGCATTTATAATAGTAATATGATTTAGAGTTATTAAATTATGTATAAAATATTTCAATTTAATATATGACGAAATTCCAACCAGCAAGTTTGGTCCACATTTTATCACTTGTAACGTTTATGTGTCATGCAATGATGCTTTGCTTTATTTCACTAATATTCTGCACATTTCCACTTACCTTATATAATAGATGTGCGTAGAAACAAACAAATTAATACTTTTGTCGAAGCTAACTGATACAAACATCATGTCATATGTATCACTTTTTTTCAGCTAAACAAATATGTAAATTGGTCTTTTCCCTTCGTAGTGTTGAGTAGTAGAGAATATTGTTTAAAATCATTAGACTTTTAACAAGTGTATGTTTTTCAATGGTTAACATGTTTGTCTGATTAAAGCTTTGTTTTCGGACTCGTTGAATAAAGTATTTATAGGTAGACCTATAAATACTTTATTCAACATTTAAATCACATATTTAAACAAAAATAATATTTGTTAAACCCAATTGTACATAAACTCATACACTTGTTAAATTCTACAAGTAAAATAAAAATTTTGTATTCTCAATAAAAATTAATATAATCAATTTAGCACTCAAAGATTAATAAATTATGTTGGATGGATATATAGGCCCCTTTTGTTACATGTAGTTAACATAACTCATCGAAACATGTTTAAGTAAAATTGTTCATAGAATACGGTTTGTAGACATATCTTTATTAAAAGTTATTTAACTAATAATATTATAGTGTTCCTAAAGATGTACATATGTATTTACAAATTATAACATTTTTTTCTATTAATTCTTCCAAATTACATGTTTTCCTATTCCTCACAAATGTTTGTAGAGATGTATAGAATTCTATACAATGTTTTGGGAAATTCTCAAAAATCTTATATTTTATTTTATTCTAAGTGATATTTCTTTGATTATATAATGAAAATTAATTTGTCTAGTATGGGTATGGTTACGACTTCTGAAACTTAATATGGCTCTCAAATGTTATATTTGTAAAACAATATTGTAAAATGTTAGGTAAAAATTAATGCTTTGGACTTCAGCATCAATAGAGATCTTCTAAAGTTAATGAATTTTTATAATACTTAATTAAGTATTGTGTGTACTATAAAAGGTTTATTGCCTGTAATGTAAAGTAAATTAATAATATGTTTTACTTGTTATTGTATGGCTTAAAAGTTTAGTTAAGGTGTTGTCGATTGCAACATTGTATTGCATACATATGAGGCATATTATGATACTTTATCTGACCTCAATTACTTATGTATACTTGATATCTAGATTGAATGACACCTGGCTTCAAAATAAGTATAAATTGAGCTTAGACTATAATAATTTAAGGTTTACTCTTTACAATTTCCAGGCAGCTTGGAAAAGGCGAAAAGTATAGAAGACAGAATAAATAAGCAATATGCAGAATCACAACATCGTGAAAAGGTTCTTGTGAGGAGGCTTGCTGCTAAGGAACAAGAAATACAAGATTATGTAGTATGTTGTTTTTCTTTCATTACCATTCTATTTTGATGGAACAAAATTTGTGAATTTCATTCATATGTATGATCTATAATTAATTTTAGTTCTGGCCCAATTTGTATGAGTGAGACAAAAACCGAAAAGTCTTTAAAGAGAAAAAAAAGGTCTTCAAAGAGGGGAGCAAATTAATATATAAATAACTTGAAAATATGTATATGATATAACATGTCATATCCCCTATAGCAAAGATCTCTTTATCTTTCACTAATAAAAAAACCAGAAACTATTTAGTCTATTTTATCACAAGTGTGCAGATGCCTTCTTCTTGGTGATACTCATTAACACCTCCATGTCTTTATTACTTTCAGAGTCAAATAACAGAATTGAAATCATCACACGCCAGCCTAAATGGGCGACCGTCGTTGTTGGACCCTGCGGTCAACATGCTTATTTTAAGGTTAAAGCAAGAACTTACATCAACTAAGGCGAGACTCGAGGAGACACAAAACGAACTATCAGCGTGGAAATTCACACCAGACTCGAATACAGGGAAAAAGTTGATGGCGAAATGTCGACTTTTGCATCAAGAAAATGAAGATCTGGGACGGATGACTTCCAGTGGTCGGATAGCTAAGTTAGAAGGTGACCTAGCTTTACAGAAAAGTTTTAGTGAAGAAGTTAAGAAATCCCAATCAGGTATAGTGCTTTTGTAACTCTTTCTACCAACAAAAAGTTATATACAGGAAGTTATAGTTATTAGAAGTCTCACAAATCTGTGTTTTTTGAAACTTGCATTATGGCCCTTTTTTTAAGGCTCAGGCTTTTACTTTCCTATTTACAGTAAAGTAATAGTTTACAGGTGTTGTGATTACCAAAAAATGTGACTATATGAAACAAAGTATCACAAAGCCTATCACATATTTTGATGGGTTGATTTCGTTTACTCCTGTCTTTTTTTGAAACATTATAACATAAACAATTTATTCTATTAAATGGTTACATACACCATACCCCAATTCAGAGTTTTACTTATAAAATTTACTTACGAATTTTGTAATTCAAAGAATCAAAATTGTCAAAGTGGCCAATAAGTCGATCTTTAGTTCGACGCGTGTGCGCATATTGTTGTATAAACGGTGCACCACAGATAACATAATACTCTATACTTGGTAGGTAGGTTGGTTGCACACAAATATAGCAATTTAACGTACCACGGCCTCTTAGAATTTGTTGGTTCATTTTATTATAGCTGGCAGATGCTGCATGTATCAAACTGTTGATTCTTCGACATGTTGGTTATCTCATAATGTTTTTCTTCACATTTCGAGAAGTGGTAATGTGAATAATGTACAGATAAATTGAAAAAATTATATTTTGCATGTCCCTCTGTTCGCGAACCCCCGACTTTTCGCTTTAATTCTGAGGTCCAAACTTCTCAGCCACCACTGCTTACATTTAATAATCAGTACGTTTAATTTTACAGAATTGGATGAGTTCCTACAAGAATTAGACGAAGACGTAGAGGGAATGCAAAGTACAGTGCTATTTCTGCAGCAGGAATTGAGGGCGACTCACGCCACAGTGAATGGAAATCGAGCCTCGACCCCCGCAGACAAGCGGACTTACTCGGGCAGTGAATGTAGCGATACTCCAGTGGGCAAGCGGAGGCGAGCCTCGGTTCTCTCTCTAGACTATAACGAGGAAGAGGAACCCTTGACTGTCACGAATGGTGAAGCGGATTAAACGATAGTGTTCAATATACCTGATAATTTGTGAATCTGTGGCCGCAACAAACGGCTCATCTTACGTTGTACGCAAACAATCTTACAAGTGATCGAGTTATTACATCACGTAACAATGTGAAGGCTTTTATATTAGCTAATATCGAAGTGTGTTAAATTTACGTACTTTTATTAGAAGACAAAATTCTATACACTGTGTCATTACTGTTAGACTAATCGGTGATGATTGTGTCCATGTGAATGATGAGAAACTTGTTTATTTGCCTTTACATGAAGTGGACCATGTGATCAGATTTAGTGAAATCGTTTTGACATTGATTTTTTGATAAATATTCGAACAAACACTCAGATGACAATTTTATAATTTATTTATGTAAAGTGCATTAATTGAATGTGATAAATATATTAGAGGAGCCAATATTATGAGCAATAATAAACTTTTTGTTGCCAATATTTTTATTGAATTGATGGCTTATCTATGGTGGACACCCAATATTTAAAGGTGATGAATTTCCCTGTGTTGCAATAATGTCGAAACAGTAAGCCTAAGATGTAATAATTGCCGTGTTTTTATTGAATTTATGTGATTTTCTACATGAAATGATTCTATTTTAAAATTACGATTGAATGTATATATAGAGCTATGTTAATAAACATATTACTGTCATCAGTTATTAAATGTTTTATTGAAAAAAAACTGTGTTTTAGCATTAGTGCGTAAGCTTTATCATAAATGAAGTCCCAGTCTTCTAGTCACTAGTGGAACTTTATACATGCTGTAACATCTTGTATATCGTTACTAGAGCGGCGTAGTTGCCATAGACAAGCGAAGTAATATCGAATTCTAAATCTATATCATTTAAGCTGGGATCTCCAAATCTCAGGCCATCCTGTATAAAGTAAAAAAGATTGCTCGGTATTGTTGATACATATATGCGTCAATTAGTTGACTCACGCAACTGCGTCTGCGCTCAAGGGAACACTTTGTAATATTTTGTTATTGATGATTTTTTATTTGATATTGGTAGTAGTGTAATTTTCATTTGGAACCGGCACCGGTGAATGTGACAACCTGGCCACATTTTACAATCCCTTGTTAAAAATGATACTTAAAATGAATTAACCCTCTTTCGCCGGCATTGCGGTCTGTAGTACACCGGAGAAGTAAGACATTACGTTCTCATATTTTCTACTAGAGAATTCAAGAGTTTTACGGAACAAAGTAATTTTCGTTATTTATACGACAACGCTATAATTATCTTTTTGATACTATGTTCACCATCCACAACGAATCATAATTTTTTTTTTTGTGTTGTCACCTTTCGGTCTATAGTCTATATCGTTAGGACACATTTACTGCACTAGTGCAGACCCAAGTCGTGGCCACGATTGTCGTTTGTCTCATTAATTCGGTCGTTCGAAAGATCGATACCTCTAGGCTCAATGTTAAAATTATTGACACAAAGGTTACTAAGCGAGCATTTGTAAATCTCTGGTCATTCGCGAATATTCGTCAAAATTATTTTAATATGAACATTAAAGTCCCCGTAACTTGTCCGTGACTTGTATCATAGAAGTTATATGATGGATGAGGCGTTAAAATGGTATACCTTAGAGATTTTGTCAGTAGCAGTTTTACATCTATTTCTGATAGAAACATCTCGTGGACCTGACAATCAACAAACAAAGCATCAATACAACTAGGGACCTACCACGCCAATCACCTCTTAGTGCCCACACTGTGTATCCTAGCAAGTTGAATGCAAGCCACATACCACTAAGCTCTAGGCGTTAAAGCTGCATATGTACGATAGTAAGAGTATCCTGCGTTCAAGTTGACTCACTGCTATGTATCATGAATTTTTCTTTCTATTAGATAGACGTAAAAAAATACAATGGTCATAACTTCTGTAAATGATGAATATCACACCTAGGTACTTATATACTTTATTTTTTTCTCCGTTCCCGACTGCAGTTTTAAAAAATTCTGCTAAAATCGCCCTTGCTCGCATCGATCTGCCCTACCATACAATTCATTATAGTACTACACTAAGCTACAAAGGTGTAAATTTCATATAACATGATACAAATAGGTATAAAAAAAAATTGAATTATATTAAAAAATCGTTTATTACAATTAATATTATGTCTATGAAGGCACCACAATAACACATCGGTGGGGGTTTGAATCACACAATAATTTGACTAGCATGTATAAAAGCCTTGAGAGCAAAAACATTTGTAAAAAAATAGCTTTACATATAAATGCATGTGCGTAAAGATCACAGATATTTCTTACACCGCTTATAAATTAGTACTTCATATTTAAGTTATGGTTAATATTTTTAGGATTTATTGAACTACCTCTCACATGTATATTAAGCATAATGACGTCATCCGCTTTAATATAAACTATAAAGGCCAAACCAGAATGCTATCTACATATTACATATACCGATAATAATATAAAGGTAAAATGTTTGCTTGTTTGAGCGCGGGTAATCTCAGGAACTGCTTGACCGATTTCCCAAAATTCTTTCACCGTTGGATGTATACGTGATCTCTGAGTGTAACAGGATATATTATAAAAGGTACCACGAGCAAGGCCGAGGCGGATCGCTAGTGTGTTGTTGTTAAATGAGTAACAACAGTATTTCATACGTACTATTTCCAAACAAGCTATTGTATTAATTTCTTCAGTTTTGTTAACATAAAAAGCTGAGGGTTGAGTAAACTAAATCGATAACATTCTGTAATCATTTACCACATAAATATTTCAGCAAAACAATTCTAATTTTTTTAATGCAAGCATGCAAGAATTTTTTATACAATAAATACATTAAAAATATAATTTTCTACTAATATACCCATGTACTTATATAGAAACACAGGATTGTTTTTGAAACCAAGTACTTAATATATGTTATGACTATTTGGTCGTTAATAATAATAATTAAGTTTACTTCGTACAGCTACCCGATTGCAGGTCACATGCAATTCACACGTGCCACTAAGCGCCAAACGGGAAAGTGCATTACCTCGTTTCTCTCGAACGGTTATGCGAACTTATCGCAAAATATATTCGCCATAGAATAACATAAATAATACACACTTTTAACTAAACTTTCAGCAGTCTTTACCTTCTAGTTTATACTTTTACAAAAATTTTTTTTTAATCTTAAGAATAAATCAATCACCAATAATTACGTATTTTCTCGTACAGTAACCGCTAGATTACAACCGTTTCAAATTAAAGTACTACATTCCAAAGCATATAACATAACACCAATTAATTGAAGTTTGGTTATATTGCCATTTCCTTAAATTCAGTATACTTACCTTAATAAAAACCTATCCTACTTATATTATAATCGAAACTTTCCTAAATATTGATAGATTAATGGATGTTTGTAACTCCTTCTAAATAGCTTATCGTGTCGGTTTGAAATTTGGTACAGACATAGATTAGTCTGGATTAGCACAAAGGCTACGGGTTCCACGCGAGTGACACCGCGGTTTACAGCTAGTAAAATATATCATAGTTATGCGTTATACAAATGAACTAACTGATTCATAACTATAAAATAACCTTAACCGTATTTTTATTTTTAAAACAAATATTCTTTTCCGCTTACTTGCAGGTACTATATTATACGTAGGATCCATTTCTTTATTTTTAGAAACCGCCTTTCGAAGCGACGCGATTGATACTAACTTCTGTATAATATCATAATGATTCGAAATCGCTTCTAAAAAAGCAAAGTTAAAAGTTTAAGTTTACATAAATTAACTCTATATTTACCAACGACCACAGACAACAAACGGATTTTTTTTAATCAATATTATCATATTGCAATTGCACAGATAACATATTTACTTCCTCTTTATCCCCAAATTATCTCCGCCAGCATGAACGTCATCTCTTATCCCGGCTTGGTATCGCAACAGTTTGTCGTCGGCCGAGCGGACTCGCTCCTGTAATATTTCAACAGTACGATTCAAGAGTTTAATCTCTTCTTGTAGCGGGTAAAGCTGCATGTTCATTTGCATCAGCTCTTTTTCGTGCGCCAGCTGTAGGGTGTGGAGCTGTTGAATATAATGAAAAGGTGCTTTACTTGTTATTTTCAAAATTAAATTTTTAGTGCACTGTACATCAGGGTCATATTAACTTGACGCTTGGAATTCATGACGTCATTTGGTGCTCAGTACAATTTCTGGACGAGATAAGGAAGTTTGGGAGGTGAAGGTGGTGGGGCCTCGTATTCCGGAAAAATATCGTTATTAGTTATTATAAGTTGAAATATTATTATTATTTAGGCAATAAATTCGAAGAAAAACTTCGCCACCTTCAATATCATCACCATCGTTTTTCAATACTTACGTCTTGAATCCGTTTCTTCTTCAACATGATGAGATCTTCGTTGGTCCTCTTCAAAGACGATAACAACCCGACCCTTTCTTCCATGAGATCTTCCTTTTGCTTACGAATTTCCGACAGTTCTGCTTCCATCGCATTATTTGCCCGTAACATAACATTTTCTGTTGATTTTGCTGGTTTGCATCCCGCTCTCTTTTGTGGATTAATGTTCAAAAGAACTGAAGTAAAATAAACAGTGTGAAAAAGTTATGTCGTAAAAATAACTTTATACTAAAGAATTTTCTATGGAAATAAGAAAAATATAATTGGTTTCATGTACATAAAACGTGCATAATTTGATTAATAATTTGTGGCGGACAAGAAAATGAACTGTACGTATTAGGTATATTTACATTCTTTCTCCTTTTGCAAACTCCTCAGGTTTTTCTTCAACTCCTCAGTCTCCCTGTTAATTTTAGCAATAGTTCGTTGCTTAGCTGTTAGTTCTGTTTGTAGACCTTTTATAGTGGCTATGAGGTAACTATCTTCCTTCAGCTTGTTAAAGATTAAAGCGGAGTTTTGTGTCAGTCTGCTAACAGCAGATGACGCTCTATCTGCTTTTAAAAATGTTTGTGTAGACACTGTAGTTTGGTTTTTAGGCACTGTTTGGACGGCTACATCGTGTAAATTAATTTTATTTATCTTATTCTTCAGATCGTGGTTCACTTTACGATCCTCCATTAGTTGTCTCTCCACATCAACAATATGGGTTTCATACTTCTGTTTCATATCAGTAAATTTCTCTTGAAGTGTCATAAGGACACCATGAAAATGACTTTCTTTGTCTTTTAACTCCTGCTCCAGCCTCACTATACGTTCTTCTAGAAGCTTCTTCTTGTTGTCTTCCACTGTGGATGATTTTGACGCAACTGAAAAGTTTTGAAATACAAATTATCTTAAACTATCAAGTAGTATATTCAGGCAATATAATCCAAAAGTAAAACTAGGTCTATATTTAATTATTTTTATGAACTGTATAGCAAAAAAAGTAACATAGATAGCAATAATTTCAAATGAAAAGACTTGTTTTTTTTAAGCAATGAATACCAGCAGAACATTAGCTACATAACTTATAAGCATTCACATCAATTCAATCCTCCGGCTGGTGATACACTACTTTTATACGATACGCAACGACGCGCGTTATAAACAACATAATTATAAGAGCTATTAGCAAACCTATCAGAGCCGAGACGGAGTCTGGATGCTTTCGCCTTAAAATCATCTCCATTTCCTTCACTTGCCGCTGCAAATCTTGTATGACCGTGGCATCTTTTTCACGTTGAATTGATAAGTTCTTTCGTTCATTCCTTTCTTTATTGAGTTCTGCAAGAGCGCTTTGTTCATTCTGTTTACTCGTCTGCAATTCTGATTCTTTATTGTGGTATTCTTTTGCAATTCTATTCACAAATTTCTCACATTCTACCAATTTTATCTCGGCGTTTTGCTTGTCTTCCTCCAGCTGGTTTATCTTTTTCTTTAACGCCTTATTATCGTCAACGAGTTGCACATTCAATAATTCAAGACTTTTCACTCGTTCATTGGTATCCTTGAGTTCTTCCACCAATTGTTCGTGTTTACAATTGTTAAGTTTTTTCGGCGTGCCAGATGTAAATCGAGCCACTTTCGCGGCCTCTTTTTTCTTCGAATCGATAACGCCAGCGGAGAAAGGTCTCGCCTTCGACTTACGACGGGTTTCTGTGTGCTCTTTCCCGTTTAGTTTTTGGACATGACTGGCCTGAAATTAGTTAATTATTATAAAATAGGGCAAGCTTTTATGGTAGCGATATGGTTTAAAAATAGTGATTAATTAATAATAAATATGTTTGAAATAATGGTTATTTAGCTACTCCTTCAAATCTGGGTCAAATTCAAATTAAACAAATGTTTATTAAAAACTTGTTCCTCCGTTGTTAACATTGTCGAACTTAGGTCATCGACTTGAGAAATTGGATTTGTTGAATAACTGTAAAACTGAGTGCCTTCGAAAGGCCGATTGAATCTGGATATTAGAAGAAAAACATGTTTACAGTAAACAGTTTGTTGTTATTAAATAACCGCAATTCGATGGCAATGACCGAGCGAGGCGCCTGAGCAGCGAGCTGGTTCCCAAACAAACATTACAGTTAAATCGTTTACGACTACCAATACTTGTTGGAGTACCTATAAATTGTCTGATTGTCTCAGATTGACCATCGACAGTCTATACCAACATCCATAATTAAAAGGATACATGGATATCTACATAAAAGATAATTTAATTTTCAATAATATAACATAGACCGATTGATTGATGTTTATAGCGAGAATAATAAATAACGGATTAAATCACAGCGTAATCTCCATAGTGCAAAAAACATGTTAAACCCATAGGCACATTAAAATTATATTCATAACAATGTTAGCATAGTTTCAAGTCGAGATGATACACGATTGCACAACGTATATGAGCTTAAAAGGGTGGTGTTGCATTGTGCATATGCGACTTCCTTGGGCCGGCACGAGTAGTCAGTAGCCATGGAGTCGTGGTTAAGAGCGCTCGTTCTTGTGGCGGCCGCAGCGGCTGTACTGGGCACACCGCTAGTCAACGATCTTGAACCAGGAAAAGGTAAGGTTTATATGGTGTTATTGCTTAATTCACTATACGCTTAAAATATTGTCGGGTGAGCCCATACATTTTTTATGTTAATTTATTAAAGAATATATATATTGACGATGGGTCATATAAAGCATGATCGATTTTTAGGATGCTCCTATGTAGCTTATGACAAACAAAAAGTTTGAAATAATTAATTAAATAATTGATAATGAGGATGTTCTTAAGATATTTTAGCATAATTATTTCCTACACCTCGATCCATATTTATAGAGGTAATTATTGCTACCTACCCATATATTGTATACCTATATATTATACTAATACTAATAATACAAAGCAGAATATATCTACGGTTTATTCTCTAGTATAAATAAAAATAAATAATAGGATGTTATTTAATCAAATAATTTTGAGCAACTATAGGTACTGTAAGTTTTTAATAATTATTCTTCCAAACTGCGCTTGGGAAAATACCAAGGTATACCGACACTAAATATTTATAATATTTAATATTTTCTGTCGGTATTTTTATCAACAAAAAATTGTAAAATTTTAATTCGTAATATCTTCATAGAACAACTTATATCAATTACCTAAACTATACCTAGAGCGGAAAATGTTTGTGTAGATTTTCTATGGAGAAGGAGTCTACTCCAGACTGGTCTTTTAATTGAAAATCTTTACATTCGAAACTATATGTATGTACCGTGTATATTTTGAAATATTTGAAACAAAGGGAATATCTTTAAACGTTTAATTTTCCGTTTAAGACACAGTTCCGTAGACATCTAAGCATTACCGGAACTTGGGTCAATTATTCCGAACATAATTTTCCTTGATAGAATCGTGACCAAAATCTAATTTTCTACGATAAGGAAATTCAAAACAATTATATATATCTCTCTGCCAGTAATGTCGCAAAATATTATTATATCGTATTTGCTCAAAAATATATTTCAATAAAAATCATTATAGATTTCAATTTCCTAAATAATACTTTCTAACCTAACAATGATATGGGGGCAACTGCAATATTTATTTTAATTCAAATTATTTAACAGCTAATCAATTTCGTAATTAAAATAAATTACATTCAAACTATTATATTGTATAAAATTTTTGATAACAATTATTTTTTCTGCTTTGTGAGTATTGAGTAGTGAGTCTAACTAAACAAAAACGAGTTATCGAATTTTTTCAACTAAAAAGCGTCGCGGGCATAGGCTATACATATTTCTAAATAGCAACGCAAATTGTGTCAGCCCTAATCTACAACCGTTAGAGTTTAGATACTGGTCAAGATCAAGCTTAGCGCGAATGAAAACCGAACCTCGTCCAGAGAAAGCCATTAAACATGTCGATGAAACGAGATCCGCATTCTAATTAACATTTCCATTATGGATTCATTAAATGTTCTTATAGCCCGCCGTAAAGTTGAACAATACTTGTATCCTTTACAATAAATCATTCAACTACTTTCTTGTTTCGTCATAAAATAAAAAGTGAAACTATTTAACACAGCGCAAGGTCAAAATAATGAATATATTATGATTAAAAAAATACTCATTATCCAGAAATTAAGATAACTACCCGTCCTCGGTTAGATCATCAATTATGGTATGTAAATTTTAAACACAACACTGTGTTAGACATTGTGATATTTCAACCTCAATTAATACAAACAATGAACCAAAGATTATATCAGAAATTACCACACTAACACAGAAGCCAACACGAGCCATTGAATCCTTTAAATGAAACAAAGGATTTGATTGTTTGCGTAAATTGAAATTAGGAATAATACTATTATTGGAATATGATAAATTATGTATAAACAAGCATTCTTTTTCTGTTTTTGATAAAATGTATTAAAAAAAGGATAATTAATTTTAATTTAAATTACAATGTATCTAAAACAATCTTTCCAATTGCCACCTCCCTAGTTGAGATAAAAATGAGATGTGAATTTTATTGAAATAATTATTTGAGAATCAATATTATATTTATGTACGTGAGTATATTGTTATCATTTTAGAATGGCCTGAACTTTTTTCTGTTAAACAACCAAGTGAACCTGATGAACCAGTGTTTGTTGAACGTATAGATGTGGAAACCACCGAAGACCCGGTTAACGCAAATACTGATGAGTTAGCGGCAAAAAATGTTGATGAGATTAAAGAAGAAATCCCAAAAATCATACAAAGAGCTGCGGCCGATGACAAAGATGACAAAGTAGATTATACTGGAGCTCAAGTATGGAAAGTTTCAACAGAAAATAGCGGCGTGCGCCTCATACTTGGAAGACTACGAAGAAGGAATTGTAAGTGTATATCATATAATACAATAATATAGATTCTCTTTGCTTGAAATAAAAAAAAAACTTGGCGATTAACGTTTAATTTGAAATTTCATCTAGTGATTGCAACATGGTCTGGAAACCACTCATACGTCGACGTTCTCGTCAAATCTAACGCAGTTGAAAACGTCACAAAAGTATTCCAAAGAGAAAACATCGATTTTAGTGTTGTCATCGATGATCTCCAAAAAAGAATTAACGAAGAGAACCCTCCTCTTGACCAAAATGAAATTGAACTTCAAGACAGAAGAGGTAAATATTTGTCTTTTCTTTTATACATTTCTTTTTTTTATTTTATGCCTTGTTAACTCTTGTGTATAATATTGTTTTTCTCAATCCAAACATGGAATTACCTATTATACTAGAGCAACATTCCAGGGGTTGATGTGGTTTTGTTACAGCAAGAGCTTACAATTTTTGGCGTGATAGGGCAAAGCTCCGCCGAGTAGGTTATATAGGTGCCTACATGGGATATAATTCCCTCAACATTCCCATGGAGTATTGGCCGAATGCGAACTGGGGTTCGTCGTTGAATTCAAAAGCACTGCAACAATTTGCACCTTCAAGTGTCTAATTTGTCGTTTCTAATATGTGGTGTGTTGTATTGTATGTAATTAATATTTAGAAATGTTGCATGGAAAGTTACTTTAATCGTGAATAACCAGTCGTTGTTGCTAGCTACGTAGAGGGAAAGTTGGCAGATTGGAGAACACTTGATAGAAAATCTTAGAAGGATGTTTTTCTGGGTTTTACGAGTATTATGCTAAATTATAACCCTGTAGCCGATGACAACAGAATACATGGGCTCAAAAAAATCTTAAATTTAACTCTTTTTTTATAATTACTTTGTGCTCAGATTATTGGGAGATATTAAGTATAGGACTCATTCGTTCGATATCAAAACATTAAGGGAAAAATATAAATAAATTGAAACACACTAACAGGTCATCGCATGACGTGGAAGCAGTACCACAGAATTGAAGACATTCACGGCTTTTTGGATTATTTGGCAAAGACTTATCCTGCTATCGTCAGTGTAAAATCTATTGGAAAATCGTACGAAGGCAGAGATCTCAAGGTACCCAATTCATCCACCTAGATCATTTACGTCTATATTTAAAAATAAATAGTTTCACGATTATTGTTATGAAAAAGATCATATGATTGCCTTTCAGGTTCTTCGCATATCAAATGGACAAAAAACAAATAAAGCCGTATTTATAGATGGTGGTATACATGCTAGAGAATGGATAAGTCCGGCTACAGTGACGTTTCTTATAAACCAAATTGCAGAAAACTTCGATGAGGAATCTGACGAAATTAAGAATATCGATTGGTATGTTTTGCCCTGTATGGAATATCATTTAGAAGAATCATAATGCTTTGTAATTCTAAACTTAAAAGATAAATTATTTTTTAACAAAAATTACTGACTTCAAAACCACTCGAAAGCGAACAATAAATTAATATTACTATAAGCGCTACGCCACTCATCTATTTATTGTCGACATAGAAACCTTTTTGTTTTTGGAAGTCGGTTAAAAACTACTGACTTCCACTCTTTAATAACATTTTTCATTTCTATTTCTTTTTTTTTTGGTTGCAGTTATTTATTATCAGTTGCGATGAGTATCTACGCAAAACTTGAAATTGTTTTTAAAATTAAGTCACATAAACAGCAAGCGTATTTTTGGTATCTATTATTGTAAATCCCACAGTGAATAGGTACAACGAGGGAAATCAACCTACTTTTGTCATCATTTTGAGATCAAAATCTTTAATCAAAATATAATACAAATAATAAAAATATAATACAAATAACTAGTTACAAGACAATTTTTTTACGGCATTAGATTTATTTACATTGAGATTGATCTTTAATTTTTTATTTATTTTTTTTTTGTTTATGATCTATTTGCTTGCCGCATTATACAGTATATATACCGTAAGGAAAAAAATAATCTTACATATCACTTTACAAAAATCCTTTGCCGATTTTTGTGGCGTTTCAATATTTCTCTTAAAGCTCTATTAATTAATATTAATGTTTAAAAAACTATTCGAATATGTTGTTATTGTTGCGAATCATCAAAGAACCCAAAGTGACGCGAGGGAAAGGTATCAAAGATTCTTACAAGAAAGTTTGTCTCCAGGTACTTCTTGCCAGTAGTGAATCCAGATGGCTATGAATACACACATAAAGCTGATCGCCTGTGGCGAAAGAATAGGAAACCAACAATTGGCACCAGACAATGTGTCGGTACTGATCTCAATAGAAATTTCGGGTAAGCATTTTTGAACCGATTTCTAACGG
>NC_052106.1:5758905-5800953 GCF_012273895.1 Zerene cesonia | reverse complement strand
AAAGTAATAAATGTTATTTGCAGTTAACAATTTTCTTTTTTCTTTATTACAATATTTATGGCAAGACTAGGTAATTCAGACTCTTTAGTAGATTCGCTCTACTAGCAGAGAGCAATAGTGGAGCGTTTATAAAGTACGTGAGCATTGGTTAAATAGACAACCCTTACTTACTACTGGGCCTAGATAAAAGTTGATCAAGTAAAACATTAATAAGATAAAGAGATCATGTGAAAAGCATCTGTCCATAACCTATCACAATGAGAAACTCGTACGTCACATATTATAATATATATTATGTGAATAAATGCTATTACACATGTCAGTACTACGTAGTTTATTCTCTGTGGTCAGTATAGAGTTGAGAACTAACGTATTTTCCACGCGCCGTGTTAAGTAACTACGTAAAAACAAGTTCAAGCCGGAGATATCTATCGGAAATGCCACATCAAGTGTGATGCATCATCTATACAAATTTCTTATATAGGTTCAAAGAGAACTTATATGTAACAAACATTACATTTTGGTACCACATTAATCAAAATATCATCTAAACTAGTTAACTTTCCAGAATTCTAAACTGTGTTTCTACTCTTTACCTATTAAGTGTTCTGTGTCTTTATGTCTATACTATAAACTAAATATTGTATTCCATCTATATAGAAACGTATCTTTTATTTTATATATAGTACGGTTCTTTAAAGACGCAAATAACGGATACCGTTAGTTTAGTCAAACATATAATAAAAAAATAAAGATATAACTTACCCGTGGGGATATGTATCGTAGGATCAGGCTTGTAGTAGGGAGGTTGTAAAGGCGCGTAACTCGGATAGACCGTCGCCGTGGACGGGTAGCCGGTGTTCCATTCGCTCGCCCCGAGAATGTTGCCTGTATTCTCTGTGAATTCAAATTTGGAATGTTATAACAATATCCGTTTTTTTTGGAATTTTTATTTAAATACTAGCTGCGCCCCGCGGTTTCACCCGCGTAAGTCCGCATCCCGTAGGAATATCGGGATAAAAAATAGATGTTGGCCGATTCTCAGACCTACCCAATATGCTTACCAAATTTCAGAGGAATCGGTCAAGCCGTTTCGGAGGAGTATGGCAACGAAAACTGTGACACGAGAATTTTATATATATAGAAGATGGTATTTTATAGAATTTTAAATAAATACAGTCTTCGATGATAACTATGTAGCTATTTATTATTATTCAACATTACTTAGTTACAAGCATTCAGTAACCAAATAATAACACGCAACTTTAATACGTATGTTGTCATCTTATTTTAATTTATACAATAATTTTTGCATGTTCCATGTGTTAGTTGTTATATATTCTTATGTCTATGTTGTCATACATTAATTATCATTATATACCAATAAATCTAAAAACCCACATTAAGCATTACAACAATATTTCCAAACATAAGAATCATATCATTTGTCTAATGGCACAGATAACCAAATATCTATACTAAGTAATAATGGTCCAATATACACATTTAATTGACGTTAGGGATTTCCACTGGCCGTACGAAACATTTACGTTTTTGTTAACATGTAGCAACACACCTTGAAATATCTTCGTATTGATTTACGTTTATTGACATTAGATTAGACGTAGATTTACTCAGTTTAACTATTACGAGCTTCTAGAGCGTCAATTATTACTACTTACTATCTACGTAACATTACTCAAATATTTATTTATTCAATTAGGCTTCTTTTAGAAGCACTTTTGGAGCGTCATAGTTTTACCATTATCCATCGGTTCAAAAAGCTGTTTCTATTGAGAAGAGTCTAAAGCCCGTAAACAGTTCTTCGTTAACCCTAAGATTGGAAAACTACACGCAAATTTACGTAAAATCGTTGCTAAAGTTGTAATGTGAAATCTAAAATTTGCTAGATTGTTTATTTTTCTTTGCAACGGTATATTATAACTTTGTGTTTGGAGATAGTTACGAGTTAAGAGAGTGATATAGGAGCTTCTTTTTACAGCGATTAAATATATGATTCCCATGGAAAGTTTTTTGCACTGTACGGGCGAAAACGCGGGCAAGTATTTAATCTTTTTCTTTAAATGTTATATTTTTTTGGTGGCAATAAAAAAAAATTAAGCTTAGTGACGTATGAGAACTTTTTTACTGAATATATTATATGTAGCTCCTACAAACTTCCGATTCTGCCTGATATAAAAACAGCTTTCAATTTAACAAGACAAATCATCTCCGATCAAAGGTTAGACAATAAGACATATTTGTTCCTTTCATTCATAATTACTTCATTTATATTTTTTTTACATATTATTATCTATTACGGCACGAATATATCATTTTGAATATTGTTTTTTTTATTGTTTTATTGTTATTTTACATTGGGTTCATCCCGTAAAAACCTAACTTAATGTTGCCCCATCCAGATGCAAACACAGTCTAAAATTGCTTGTATACTAACTCGTTAACTTTATAGAAGTGTGAACGTATCATAATACATAATTAATTGTCCATTGTCAATAACAGGTGTATAGTGTATAAAGGTCACGTGTGCGGAACTGCGTACGCGCCGGGATTGCCGCTGATTCATACGAAAGCTAGGTCAGCCGGCCAAAACTTTGAATACAATTGATATTTTGACAGCAAAACTATAAGTATAAGTTAAATGGTTTGTTGTCTTCCAAACCTGCATAATAAATACAACGTATGTTTTGATTATAGTTTTAATTAGTTAGTGCCCGTCTCTCTTTTATAAATAACTAGCGGTCCGTCTCGGATTCGTCCGTGGTACATATATAGCCTAAAGCCTTCCTCGATAAATGGGCTATCTAAAACTGAAAGAATTTGTCAAAATGGACCAGTAGTTCCTGAGATTAGCGCGCTCAAACAAACAAAGTCTTCAGCTTTATCATATTAGTATAGATAGGACCTTTTATAGGTGGTTATAGAATGACTATCATAATGTATAATATACATGTATCTTAAAAATCGGAGTTACGATTGAAATTGAATTGATGTGGAAATCTGCAGCTTCAATAAAAGAAAAAAATCATTTGAATTTTATCATCTATTAAATTTTCTATTGTAGCATACTTTTTCCTCTATTTAATTAGAAGGATGACTAACATCACGTAGATAAATCAATATTCGGCTCCCATTTGTACATATGTTTATATTCAAGCGTGTCCGCCTGAGTCAGGACGATAAAACAAATAATAATGCTAATATTATAACACTTATTGGGTTGCTTTGTGTGTACGTTAAGGATCACGCGACACTTGACACGTATACACTTTTCCATTATTTGTATGAATAAATATAAATAGACTGAGAGGATTAAATAAAGTCTCATTGAATATGATTAGTGTTCTACTTTTAACGGAACAATCGTTAGTCTAATATAACATTTATTTAATTTGCAGATGCAGATGCTCGGGTTATTTTTCGCGAATTTTAGCTACGATTTAAATGAGTAGTTGTATAGTTTTGGTATGTTAAAGATTACTAGCTAATTCGGTAGTAACATTTGGGTAGATAACAACACGGAATTAGTGGGAAGAAATCTCATTCTAGACAGTTCTATAAACAACGAAGTGTGTGTGAATTTCAATAATCATATCATAAAATAGCTTGTCATCTGTCCTTAGTAAAACACAAGAAAGTTTTTTCGATTTCGTGGTCTCTGTTCTAAAATAACTTAACCAAATAACCAAATAGCCACGTATAAACTACAAGTAAAATATCTTTATAAAATATACTCAGTATGCGATAAAGTTTAGTTGATTATGGTCTTTTTTTAATCGGTTTGGGTTCGGATGTTTCCTCTGCCTGTGAATTGATGAAATATTTCTCTAACTGCAACCAACCAACATTTTTAGTATCCATTCACTTATAGGACTGCTTTTGTAGTTTTAGTTCTGGATTTTTAGGGCCTCAATCAATTAGCGAATCTACTTTTAAGTATGTTTCCATGTTTTACTATCGCATTAATTTACGTATTGCCGATTTATAAAATTTCCTATTCTGTTTTTCGACTGATCATAATATGCAATAACCTTTAACCTTACAAATAGTTTACATATCAGCTCAAAAATTTATAAGGCATATTTAATTATTATGGACAATCTTGTTCTTATAGGGGAAAGCAGATATAGGCGAAAGTAGAATACAAAAAAACTTAAAAAATCAAGTCATATTGACATAAATAATTATAAATTACTAGCTGCACCCGGCAAACGCTGTTCTGCCTTACTCTTATCATTAAGGGGTATGAAAAAAAGATGTTGGCCGATTCTCATAGATCCGGTATCTATGAGAATCAACATCTATTTATAATAAGCACAAAAAATTTCATCAAAATCGGTCAAGCCGTTTAGGAGGAGTATGGCAACGAAAACTGTGACACGAGAATTTTATATATTAGATTGTACCTGTAATAATAATAAATTTCCTTAATTCAATATTTTTTATTTTTCAAGTGTAACTGTAGGTATGACCATTAAAAGAATTAAAACTAAATCATTCATTGATATCACGGCATTATGTAAATAAAAATATAACTACTGTCATAAACCATTTCATTATTAATTAAAGCACATCAAAAACAATCGACGCTGCATGTTTATGGTATTATTTTGTCATAAAGAAATGTCAAATTTATGGATTCATCTCAGTGGAAGCAATTTAATTTGGCGGTATATCGGAAACACTTTGGTGAATAATTAATTGTTATTGTAATGCATACATATTAACATAATACCAGTTATTTATAAGTTTGTAATTATAATTATTTACCTGGTTATCATGTGACGCACGAAAGGGTCTGGTATTTCCCGCTTTTAATTTACTGTTCTAGTAAAATTAAACGCATTGAGAGAACTGTTCAACCGTTCAATTACTATTTATCACTATTTTAATGTTAACTGGTTGCAGATAACTTTTATATGTATGAATTGATCGAAAGTACAAACATATAAACAGTTTAACGTCACATACATTTAAGCCAGTTGAACGTGAGTAATTTATCTTAGCTATCTTAGAAAAAAAAATGCCATTGTCTTAATATTGCAATACGTAGCTTTTCAATGACTTTTCTTATGAATTATAGACTCCATGTATAGATAGAATCATATTAAAATCAATTTTTTATACGTACACATTAAGCATGGTTCGCACGTGAGGAAAAATCCATGTTTAGATTTGTCATAATGCGTGATCTACATAAGTAAGTGGATAATGTTTGAATGCTATTAACAACATTAATTTAGTTCTAAACACCATATCAAATATCGTAGAACTATTACTAACATGTTTATTGTAATTATTTATCTACGTATTTGCGACTTAGTAAGTTAAAGCGTCATTATAAAATCCCGTAGGTATATTTATTCTAGTCTTCTAACTTCTGGTACTTGGTATTATGGGCTAGATGAATTTGCTGTCATTCTTTTTTCATGGACCTGGTTGAACCATGCCAACCTGCCAATGAACTACAAACTGACACCAGGATTTTTTTGTGGACATTGCATTTACGCATTTCAAGGCCCTCGGAAAGGAATCCTGGGTATGTCGGACTGGCCGTGCAAGAGTTGACTGCCGACTAAACTGTATGTCGTCGAGCCGCTGCCATATATCTTTCAACCTGGCCAAGTCCAGCATTGAAGATGGTCTGAGGTTTGCCTGAGCCCACAGTGAGAACATAAATGCGTGATGATAAATAATATGTCATGTCATGTTAGGCTTAAAGTAACGAGTATATACAGTATACATAGATATAACAATTTTAGAAATAGGTGGAGGTAGTTCACAAACAACGATTTTTGTATGACCTTCAAGACATGTAACATCTTAGTCTCTCCGTCATCACGCTCGCTGTAAAGTGTTCGAAACTTCGGGTTAAATATGAATAAATCGCGTTTAAAATCCGTTAAAGTGCCTTCAATTTCTAAACAATATTTAAATTAATTTATAAGTTAATTACCTATATTAAATGACATTTACGCCGAATATCGTTTTGGACCCGTCATACCATTATCATATTCCGACACGTTGATGCGTTTTTTGCATTATGCATAGAAAACGCCACTCAGTCTATTCTGGAAATGTTGGCGTTTAAATACATTATCTAATGAGTCATGTTACGACACCAAGCTTACCGTGAATATTTACTCACTCCGTATTTCGTCCTATTAATCATTTATAATAATAATAATATTTTGCTTGGAAGCTTTAAGCATTGTTTTAATGTAATGAGTCAGGTTCACAAACGTCAATAGCACGTATTAAACCATAGATGACTGTTCACTAAAATTCAGGTTACAATAATTATATTATTCGAAATAGCAATAAGAATATATACCGATACATCAAAGTCAGTGTTTGTCATTGATGCCACAAGTAAAGGAAAACATAGAAAACTATTATGTATTTCATTAAGGCGCTTATTAAGTTTCGAATTACAATCTTCCTTACAGAATCTAACGAAAGGTAAACATTTCTAATTAATTATAATCAGTACATTGATCAATAACGGCAACAATTAATCGATTTCACATTAAACGCATCGAAAAGTGTATTCCAATAATAATTTGGTGGATATGCCGATAGCGTGGAGCACCCAACCAGTTCCTGAATTCGAACCCACTTCATTTTGCGGTTCGAGCATTCACTGTTCCTAATTTTGTGCGCTGATACATGAAATTAAAATCAGGTTAATGTATAAATGAGATATGCACTTAATAAATATTTAATTAGGTGTCTAAATAAAAGCGCTCAGTGCATTGGGGTTGCGGTTCCTGACAAAATTTAATGTAAAATAATGCTCGCGATAGAATGGCGGATAGATAGAATGGAAAAACCGCGGCTTTATGCATTGTTATCTAATAATATTGAATATAATCAACCCAATTTGTTATAAATGTTTCATTATTGGCGTATCATAATGTATTTACTCGTACGTAGGGCGTAGGTATATGGAATTATTTGTGTATTCTGGGAAAACTGAAAATACTTTTGGATATGAAGAGTTATTTATATTCATTTATTATTGTATGATATTGTATTTACTAGATTATATCGAAATGCTTTCCATTGCTTTTCATTAATAAAATGATAATTTACGTATTGAAGTTCGTATCAACGAAAATTCGTTAGACACTGTCCTTTCATATAAAAAGTAAGAAATCGATTTTATCAATAGCATATATGCAAACTTATAGATATGTATACTGTTGTCTTAGGTTATTATTATGTTTCATAATTCAAGTGAACTCCAATAATACTTGAATAGTTTGTTTGTTCGAGTGCACGAATATCAGGAACAACTTGCTTCGAAATTCAAAATTCTTAAAATCCTTCATTGGGTGTTTATTTTATAATACAGCTGTAACTTATTTTATTATTTCACACGCTTTTTCCTATTTTGAAATCTTTTAAACGTATATGTGTCGAGAAAATAATATTACTTGTTATATGTGAATTTATATTTAAGCCCCGATGTAAAAAGAAAGGTGCTGTAAGTTTGACGTCGATGTATCTTTTTCCGCTTGTCTATGTAATTGCGTGCGTATCTGTAGCATCGTAGCTCTCAAACGGATAGACGAATTTCAAAAATAGCCCATTTCCTTGCGGTGGTTCTTAGCTTTATTCGATGATAGTGAAAGTTGGTGGCCGCTCTTAAATTGTAGAATAAATAATTTATCGCAACTCTTCCAATATGGATATCAAATCAAAGGGCTTGACTAGTAAAATACTAAACATTATGTTAAATTTTTAATTTAAGATGGCAGACAGGCCACAAACCAAAATGGTGTCGAACTTTTTAATTTAAATTCAAGTCAATAAAACAAAAAAGAAATTAAAAAAGGAACGACGGTTATATAATAAAGTAAGTTCTCAGTTGAACATGTAGTGAACGCAGTCATAGACACGGACAGGGAGCCTAGGCCTGCCGCTGACGTGGGATAATTACCACCCCCGCGCCCCGCCCCCGCCGCCCCTCGAGGTAATGTCACATTAACACCCTCCGCGTGGCGAACTGTCAAAACATCGAGCTGAACCTCGGAACTATTTAACTGAATATCAATGAATAAATGAAATTCGAAATGACAATCGCCACAATAATATAAATTCGTATAATCACGCTTCATTATGCACGTTAATGTGCTTGGCGCTTGCTGTATGTTATTGTGATGAGTACGATGTTAGAATGAGATATCCTATACCATAATATTATAAACGAGTTTTTAAGAATGGATGTATGTTTGTTACTCTTTTACATAAATAACAGTTGTTCGAATCTGTATGAAATTTGGTACACAGATAGATTGTAGTTTGAATAAGCAAATAGAATAAAATAATAATAAGTATAAGATAATTACTATCATTTGGGTACCTCTTTTTTTATTGGTCAATAGCGAAGTGCTTGTCCACGATATCGGATGATGCTACGCGCGAGTGAAGCTAGTACTTTAAAAGGCTTATTTAGAATCATGTTCATAATAGCAACAACCACAATCGAGAAGCATCGTCCTTTGACTAAGATTTAAGCAAGTTGATAGTTGATTTTGAACGCACCTACTCAGCATCGCAGATGCTAATTAGGTACGAATTAATAATCGTTTTTCCGCATACATCCTTGCTTACAATAGCTCGTCAAGCGAATGTCGAATACAAACACCAGGCCACCAATCAAGGGCGTTGATTAGGGGGCGGTAATTAGCCTCCTTTGATCACAACGCTTGTTCTTGCTACACACATTTGCGCAAACTTTGTGGTGGATTACCATTAGTGGTTATTAGCATGGTGATAAGAGGTGGGAACTTCACTGAATACTAGTGATGTATGTTCACGCGATTTTGTCGCATTACGTTATTATTCAATGTGGTTAAACGATGTGGATCGCTTATTATTTGTGCTATTTTTATTCCGTATGACGTAGGATATACGCAGAGAAAGTAAATATTAGGTGGTTAAAAGCAAGTGACAAATCGACGATGATTACAATTGTAATTGTCATGGTGAATTAGATTATATACGAACTGAAGTAGTGTGAATTATAAAATGTAATATAAACCCTGTATTTTTTGTTCGGTAACGGTAACAAATAATTGAGCATTTCTGCACTATACTAATAATATAAAAAACATGGAAATTTAACAGTTGGAAAAAATGTGAACACAATTCATCATGTATGTACAAATTGGCACTAAATGGGGAATACATACTTTATGGTCAATAGGAAATAAAGGTTGTTTACATAAAACAATTAACCCCAGAATGTGTTAAGGCGATATACATATAAGTGTTTGTGGTTACATTATCGTGTTTAAGGATAATAATGATTAAATTAAGTTGATATAAATACCAACATAGTTAACAAGTAACGTATAGCTAGATTCCAGGTATTTTAGAATATACATATTATTTTTTTTTTATGTCATAGTCGACAATGTCGACAGTGGGTCGCCTGATGGTAAGCGCTACCACCGCCCATGGACTTTTGGAGAGGTGTAAGGTCGAATGCAGACCTTACGCCTCTTCAAATGGATTGCCGACTGCAAAATGGAAAGGGATTAGGAAACGATTAAAGAGAGGAGTAAAGGAAAGGACTGGGAAAGGTAAGGAAGAGGATATGGGCCTCCGGCTCCCCCACTCACCGAACGAAACACAGCAGTATGCTATTTCACGCCGGTCTTCTGTGGGGGTGTGGTGCTTCCCCGGTGCGAGCTGGCCCAATTCGTGCCGAAACATGCTCGACTACCACATACTAGTATTCTGGATAACTATAGTAATAAATTCAGATTTGGTATCCAGATTTTTTGCTTCGTCTTTGTTTGGCTGTCCGCACTGATTATAACCAAAAATGATATCAAAACTCGCGCATACTTTTCCGAAGCTGTATAACTCTGACTAAACTCCCATAAGAATATTCTCACCCCTCGAGACCGTTGGTTGTTTTGTAAAGTTTTTGTTGCCGATCATTTACATCGTAACTCTGTGTAATTTGATACATCCTGTGCTTGACGGCCAATGAAGCCTGGATGTTCGGAGGGGTCCTACCGATTTCAATGTAATCTTTTATAATTTTCATTCGATTGTGACTTTTGCCGGCTATCTGTTTATGATATGGTTTACTAATAAACGTCATTGTAGTTTAATGATGCAGTTTAAATTTGAGAGATGGGATGTTAGTTGTGAATAATCTTTGTCTTGCGTCATGGATCACCTGTGGATCACCATGATAATGTCTCTTTATAAAACATAGCTTATTCGAATTAACTTAGAAAGACGTTATGTGTAATTTCTTATATTTTTTAATATCCCTGTACACACATTTATAAAGTCCTTTAAATACAACGACTTTATGCTTTATTCTTATTTTATTGATTACATTAAAATAAAATGTTGCAATGGCAATCATATTTTAAATTCTGTTTCATTTCTAGGTACAGATTAAGGATAGTTAAAAAGTAGTGTGGGAGTTCAAGGTAGTCCAGTATCTGACCGTGATAGATTTCTCGAAACTGCAAATAAGGTAAGTTAATTTTATGTAACCGCCATTACCGTTTTGAGCATATTTTTATTAGAACATAAGGTAAGATAAATTTAGATTTATGGTCTCTGTGGGCTAACAATTGATGTAGGAATATGAAATTTTAATCTTAAATTATTTTAATAAGTCAACAAATTTTATATGAACTATATCTAGATCCATCCAATCAAAAGTACTGTTACTACTCATTCTTGGAATCGGTTTCATTAAAATAACCTAGGTATGTTTCGTAATTTTTTACGATTCACTATAGAATAGATACCTAACTCAATGAAACAAGCTTAAGTGAGTGTTCAGCTAAGCTTTATATTTATCATCCACTATTTCTATCCGCAAGCCGCCTACAAACAAAAACGCATATTATCTGCAAATATGAAACAGGTGTCTGAATAAAAAATATTAAATCTTTGCATATTTCAATATTTTCCCATGCTTAAAAATGCAAAAGTATTAATTATGAAAAACAAATCACCATCTGAATATTCAAAGTACTAAGGGTAATTTTGTCCGGTTGAGTGCGCCTGCATCTTAAGACACGTTCACTGTGGGTAATGTAAGTTGTTGAGATTAGAGATGGAGCCTTTGCAAGAGCGACGGACGAGTTATCTGTTGAAGCTTAAATAAATTGCGATTTGTATTCATACCTTTGTTGGTAGAATATAAATATGTATATATAGAAGAAGTGAAGTTAAATCTATATAATAAAAGCTGCGCCCCGCAGTTCCACCCGCGTAAGCCCGTATCCCGTAAGAATATCAAGATAAAAAGTTGCCTATATGTGATTCCAGTTGTCCAGCCGTCTACGTACCAAATTTAATTGCAATCGGTTCAGCAGTTTTTGCGTGAAAGAGTAAGAAACACACACACATCCTTACAAACTTTCGCATTTATAATATAGTAGGATAGAAATTTTAATTCATGCGAGGTTAATAAAGGCCAGTGTTTAATATTGCATACCACTCGTTAAGATAAATTAACACATCCAATGAATATTGTCGTAAATGGCAGAATTAATATTTTATATACATTATACTTGTTTGTTAAATTTGTGGTTACGTCTGTTTTGCGTTTGTTCGCAACATTTGTTAAATATCGGTTTCAAATTATTTAAGTTACATTATGATATGTTAGAATACCATAATTTCAATTACATAAATCAATTGAATTTTTGTTAATACATAATTTTAATAAATTTAATTAAAAGAAACAATGCAAATGGTGATTAAATCAAACACTACACTACATGGACCAAAAATGGAATTTATTGAATATAAAGCTATCGATAATAAAGCCACTTAATGAATATTTAACTGTCATTCATAAGTTTTGTTTGAGGTTTTATGATACACAAAAACCACAACGCTTTATCGGAAGCAACCACAAATTTTATCAGAAGGTACTGTGGTCTGTCTGTAATAAAATCATATCAATTATATTTTTAATGACTGCTCATTACGTAACAAAAAAGGACGAACATAATATTTTTGTACATTTATTTATATCATAGGTCATAATCGCTAAACGCTGCTACAAGCGCTTGGCTCCAACACGCCGACTGCGTAGCTCCACCAAAGGTATTGTTACATGGAATGAATCCGACCGATTGACGATCGTTGATACAGCCGGCCGCTCGCGTAATATTATACGACGAACACGCGATATGCAGGCTAGTGTTACCTATCACATCTCAGCATACCTACCGGTGTACGGGGATACTGTATCATTGGCTACGGATACTCATAGGTTTATTAATGAATAAACAAGCACGCATGAATTATGATTAGCAAAAGGTTAGGACGTCAAAATCCGCGAGCTTATTAAAAAATTGGTTAATCTGTTCACGTTTACGTAGAGGTTTTTTCATTATAACGTTAATAATTATGGGCAGAATTTCTGTTTGCTTTGGAAGAACTGCTAAAGCTTCCCGTGGCGTGCGTTCATGTAAACAGTTGACAGTAGCATTCCGTTATAATAATGAACTAATCTTTACATGAAATTGTAAATAATATGTACACATGTTACATTTGAAACGTGATTAAGAATAAACTTTGAACGAGCTACTTCGTTTGTAAGTGCAGCGTTCCTGCTCTTTCACAAAGATAATTAGATTAGTACCACATCACAAGACACTGTACCTATCGAGTACTAAATTTCAAGTGTCTGTTTGTCTCTACACAAATTATACGTCTCGTAAATTGCTTTTGTTCTTTCAACAAGCAGCGTAATTCGAATCGAAACTTGAATTACGCTGTGTAATTCGAACTTTTTTCATAAACATATTACAGACAGAAGGTGGCCGTGCTGCACGTACTAAAATAATTGATTGTATTGAGCTCGATGCACACCTCGAAATATATCAGAAAATATCGGCATTATTAATTTTGCGTCTCCCTCGCACGTGAGCTGGTCGAAAGAGAAAGGAGTTCACGGTGCTATCCGATACTCGTTTTCCTCTGGTGCATAGGAGTACGTGATTTGGTTGTTTTTTTTCACTTGGGTTGAATTATTTGTAAGGTTTCGTTATGTGCTGCTCATTACGGTACAAGCGCGTATCCTGCCGGCCGACCACAAATGCGGCACATTAGGCCACCTGAAGTCGAGATGGAGTCCTTGGTACAACCATTTGAGAAACGTGCGCGCAATTGTGTACAGAATCGATAGTGAGATTACAGTTTACAAGCGTTTATGGTTCATCAAAAATATAAACACAACGTTTATTCGCCAGAGCTGCAGTTTCAATATTTTAGGCACCTATCTTATATAGATCGGAGATGAATACATGCATGCATGTTGGGCTTAGTTCAACAAAGATTTTATGAGAATATCTCCTAGCCAAGTCTTGTAATATTTAAAATTCAAAATAACAACCTCATAATAATTAGCTTCTAAATGAAGCCATAAATAGGAGTCATTCCGATTAGTTACTCTTCATTTACATCAAGCCGTGATTTGACGTGATTTCAACTCAGACCGATGAATGTACTCTACATTCATTCATCGGGTTAAAACAGAAACAGACAGGAATTAAGACATTACGGAATGAAATGTAAACTGATATTACTTTAACATTATTGTATTATCATCGTTCCAATGACTTTAAGGTGTACTTTTCTATGAATTGTTGTAATATCTGTTCCGGAACATCGCTATAATCAGTCCAATTAGGCTAATTATATCCACTGTCTCCGTATTAGAAGTGACAATGAGCCGTGATCTTTCCACTGTGGTCAGTGATTTGACCGCGTTTACGAATTTACTGCATTCGCGATAAAACGCTACCGTGGAAAATACTGGACGATTCTAATGAGGGGAATGGCTAATAGGCTGAATAATATAGTATGCCGCGGCTAGCAACTTTTAGTCTAATTTTTGGTTAACATTTGAGGGAGATTTCTTAATCATCGAGTATGCTATCTGACACCTGCCTACTTAAAGTTTATTCATTGTTTTTTGCTAAATATACAAGAGAGATCAAGGCGTATTATATTGTATGAACTACAAGCTGATGCGTAGCTTTCTAAATTTCTATACCCTCATTCACATCTACAAGTTTTATTATTTTTTAATAATATATTAATTTCCAACATTCAATCTAATTGTTATGGTAACATAATCAAAATACCTAATAAATAGAAGAAAACTCATCAAATAAAATGCATATCTGAATAGATGTTTAGTTATAATCTCATCACGCATGTTATAATTTACTATAGTCATCACATACACGTTTCAATATTTATGGTCCAGCCGAAACCCATTAAAGGGGCGATGTGCACGATAATATAAAATAAGTCGAAGATAGCTGTCCCGATGATCCAGAAGCTGTGGTTTGCGGCTAGGTAGCTTAATACAACCCGTACAGCCCTGCCTGCCACACTTTAATAGTTTTAATGTCCTCTACAGCCATTTCTATCAATATTTCATCAAATACTTTCCATTTTATTGCACCTTTTCGACAGTGATTTCGGTACTGAATGAAGACGTCCCATTTTATCGGATTTAATATGTGATAATGTTTTTATCGTGTGGTTATTGCAGCTGCTTTTAGATATCTATATGATTATAAAAAGGTGTTTTGGAATTACAATGATTTATTGCATAAGAATAAGAGTCATATCAATGTATGCCTTTAATTCAACTGAGCATACTTCTGTTAAAGGCTTTAATGTCTTCATCATATTTTTATAATTTATTAGGTTATAATTTAAAGAAAAGTGTTATATCATAATAATCATTACTGTTTTTCTTAAAATTTCTAAGCTTTAAATTTCTTGTTGTTATATTATATTGTAATATCTTATGCATAATAATTATTATATACTAAAAAAAAAATTCGTGTACGTAAGTAAGAAGATAGGTACATAGGCACGGTGACAGTAAAATGAGGAAATGCAAGGGCATGCGTTATCAACAGTATTTATCAGCACGAGTCAAATCAGTTGTCCGAGACCGCGGCAGGTAAGCTTATGTCGGCTAATCCATACGCGTTATTGCTTCCCACAGTAGCACGGATTGTAACCGCAGCCATTGCCCCTCGATTTCTGCAGCCCCATCGATCTATAGTTTCGTTATCAAATTTTCACACGGACCCTGCACCAAGATTGACTTTATTTGAGTAAGTGAAACCACAAGCCAAAACAATCGACCATCGTTCTGCTCTAATTTACAATACGACGCCCGGTAGAATATTTTTTAGTTGAGCATCGGCTAGGCGGTATTGTAATGTAAAACGTAGAAAATACAATAATGGGATCGCCGTCGGTAGCCAATCTTGGCGCCCGAGGTATTGATCATCGAAATTGATCAATCAAATCGAAAATATTGTACCGGAAATAAGGTGCGATGTAATATTACGTTCATTCAATTCCATTCTTTTCATATATTCTTCGGTCATCATTCTTCATTCATCGTCAACTATGTTTTATAAGAGGTGAAATTCAGAAATGATGATGAATTATTCGCCTATTCAGTCATTAACTTTTTCATAACGAGATGCTATTGGTGAATTAGATATCATGCAAGACCGAACAAAATATTTTTACATGAATCCATCTCAATGTTACAGTGTTATTTAAGAGACAATTATTTATTATAAATCAAATGGAAAGACGTAATTAGACAGTGTGTAAATTTAATGTTTTAAGCCAAATACATATAGACAACTTATAATTACATATTGATTTATATAGATTTCTATGATAAAGAAAAAGAGCAGGATTTTCTATCGCAGTGAACATTTTACTGCCGTAATGACACTGTCGGACGCGGCCTCCGTTTTTTTCTCAACATCGCATTTCAAGTTATTGTTATTATTTCTCCCGTAGACCATCCAGAGGTCGTTGACCTCCACTACCACCAGCATCTCAAGATTTATGAGACTAATAATATTATTATTACGAATTTGTAACGATACAGCTTCATCGGATAGAAACATATACCATACCAGATAATATATCTGATACCATACGTAGTTTCGTAGGAACTTTCGTGTATGTCATTTAATTTTTTAAGAACACAATTTATACTAATTTCTACACCAAGAAAAAAATAGTACGTTTTAAGTGAACTATTTTTTAATTCAAATCATTTTTAAAGTTTCTTCTACGTACAATTTCATTGATGAGTTAAAAAAGAAATAAATAGCAAAATGTTTGTCTTTTAAGATATTTTAATCGGCAAATACAAACAAGCGTATTGAATATTTGACGCTTCCATTAGCTGTATTGTGTATTGTATATCGAAGGATGATTGCCGAGGCAAGGTGTTCTATCATCTGTAATGGGCTTGTTCCGATTGGACCCATGGCATACCCGTTTACACGTATTTGAGTAGGCAATTCTGCTAGCATTGTAAGCTGTATATAGCTTTGTTAATACTGAATGAACAGTTCATGTAAAACAGCTTCAACTATTGTTTTGCGTGTTTATTTGTATTAAAAGAAAATAGTTCTCTTAATAACGAGTCGTTTGATTGTTACAAACCTATTCTTAAAAAGTTATTATAGACGCTTGAATCAATCGATATTCAAACATTGAGAAAAGCCCTTCATACGTAACTAATGAAGAAATTACAGTTATTTAATAGTTCAATACATACTGTACACGTGTCATGTGCATTATTTTCAAGTAAAAATGGTTGCCTGTAAAGTCGGTTTTACGGGCGAAGATTTTACGTGACAACGTCTTTTTCTCGGTAGAATATTTATTGATATGAATATTATTAAATTGCACAATAGGAACAAGGAATTGAATGAAAATAAGAATTGCACAAATTTTAACTATAGAAAATATATTTTGTTTACTAAAAAGACAGAGACAGAGACACAAGCACGCGCCGATTCAATGCGCCTAATTCTCTAGTGCTGCGCGCGCGGCGGACCGATCATAGTTCGGTGACTCATCGTAACGTTACCGGGCGTTACACTTTTTCATGAGTGACTCCGAGCCGCAACCTAATTTAAGACGTTGTCACGTAAAAAATTAATCAGATCAATGGATAATTCTAAATATATCGAAATTTGCATAGCCTAGAAGTGGGACTGCATATATTAAGAGTATTCAGTAATCAGTATGGACTGTATGATAACTATGAGGCAATACATAAGTTGTCATAAGGCGGCTAATGTGCGTCATTAGCCGCGCGCGCATATTGCCGTCCGCGTCGCGCTGATGAAAGTTGCTGGATTCGTAAACGCCCCAAAGCGAGCGTTGCGAGTTTTTAAAGTATAGATAGCGCATTTAAGGAGATATGTTCGTCATGAATTGAATAAGGTAGCTCTCAAAATTTATAGCTAAACTTTTTGACGGCAGTGCTTTATTTGAAAATGCAACGGTGCGACTCTTATTTTTTTTGTACAAAACAATACACATACATTTTGTAGGATTTCTTGTGAGCAATTATAATGTGCTAATTTTCGTATGCTATTTAATTTGAAAATAGTATTTGGTAGAGTAAGTGTGTGATTTGTGAAGGATTTACTTTGATTAATTTAATCATAAATCACAATAGGTAATCCAGAAAATAACTGTTAACGCTAACACTAACCTGTTTCATTATATGTGATACATTTCTTAAAATTAAAAAACAATTCTAACAGTATCTGAGGTCTATGGGCGAGTTTGTAAATAAGATTGTACGTCGTTAGTTCGTGATTGTGAATGGAGTAGTGATAATCAGCGTGAACGTTAATACATTTACTTGGTTAGTTCTACGATCACGTGGAATATCATTTTGGTCCTAATTACGTATATACATGTATGGTAAAAAATGTTTTACTTCTTCTGTTAACATCTTACGATGGTAACAATTTATAACCGTAATATTATGTACCTAGTATATACCGATATATATTTTTTATGTCATTGTAGCCGGTGGGTCACCTGATGGTAAGCGCTATCACCAAACATTTGGAAACGCGTAAGGTCGATTGCAGACTTTACGCTTGTAAATTGGAAAGGGATTAAGAAGGGATTGACGAGAGGAGTAAAGGAAAGGACTGGGAAGGTTAAGGATAAGGATATGGGCCTCCTATTATGTGAATAATCAGCATATGCAGCAACAATGGTATCAACATGGCAATACTTAAAAAATTGTTAATCACGTTTCAGTAAAATTATTAAAATTGAATATGTAACAAACATAAGCATATTATATTAATCAGTAATTATGATTCAAAATGTGTCTATTATAAAATATTTGAACTATAACGATATAATAATTTGCTTGTATGATAAACCTATAGCCAGATCGATATGAATTAAAAAAAACAGTGTTTGTACGCCATTAAAAAAAAAACAACATAATTATCAAAATAAAAATATAACACATACCTTCAGGGGGCAGGTTAGCATTAGTCTTGTACTCTCTTTCCTCGTGCGACAGCGAGCGAAGCCGGGGTGACGACTTGTATTCTATATCCCGGAGTGACATTGACGTCCCGGCTATGAACGGTCTTTGGAATCCTATTGCTCGTATTTGATGCGGTGAGGCGTTTGTACCTGAACCAAGTGTTGGAATTAGTTGCAATTTAGGATGGCTTCTTAGCATATCTGGCTCTATATACAGATTAATGTTCGATAATTCTTTATGGTATTTAATAAAATCAGCTTCTTATTATAGTTTCAGTATGAATTTTGTAGTATTTTTGGTTTTGTCATAAATAAAAAGATATTATTAACGCTTTAAATTAAGATCAAATATACAATTTCACCGTTTTAACGGTGAATGAAAACATCGTGAGGAAACCGGCATGTCCAAGAATCAAAAGTTCGACGACATGTGACATCTACCAACCCGCACTTGGCCAGCGTGGTGGATTATGGCCTGAATCCTCATAGGAGGCCTGTGTCCCAGCAGTGGGAACGTGTATGGGCTGATGATGATGATGATGATGATGATGCAATTTCATGGTTCATTGAAGTCGATGTCATGTATTACTTTCTATTTCCGCTTAAATTCATATTTTGCTTCCTATTAAAAAAATCTAGCTCTGCGTGTCGCAAACTTCCGTGACTAAGGAAGAATCGTTTCCTGCACACAAAATAAATAGGCATGTGTCAATCACCTTATTAGAGGTAACATTTCTTGGTGTCCAGAAATAATAGGGACCAGCCGCCCGCGCTGCCTTACTTTGTTTGTGGAATACCGCCGTAATTATATTGGGTTTCGGAAAAAATATACGCAGATAATTAGTTTATGAGTTTACACAATACGAAATGCATCGATGCCATTATGTTGTGAAATCGACAAACAAATGGGAGTTAATTGTTATTATACGGAGTTTGAGGGATGTGCTGTTGTGGACGAAATATCACATTATCGATATTTTTATGTTATAGCATTGTGATGTAGGAAAATTTATTCATTCGTGAAGTAATAACTTGTTAAAACAATCAATAAGGTTATTATTTATAATAGTTTATTTTATTTTTAGAAGATTATTGCTTATAATATAAGTTATGGCTCATAGAAAATCAAATAATGTCATCAAAGTTAGTCAACTGATCTATCAACTGATTTATTATAAGAATCTTTTTTTATACTATCAGTATCTAACAGTTTTTTTTTTATTTACAAATTGACGATGTCCTTTTATATGTGCAATACATCAACACTTTTATGAAAACGTGTATACATGTTACATATTATATAATGCAACGGTATATTTATCGATATCGATACTCGATAAGCTAACGAGGCGTACAGCCCAACGACAAAGGGTCGTTGCGAAGCGGCTTACACGGGGCACCTACAAATTAAGTCTATTAAGTCAAACTTTTAAGTCCCTTGTGCACGCGATTCCTTTCTTGTCCTCTGGAGTTTGGGGCTTATGATTTAAGTACGCCTTTTGTCCTGTCCACTCTTTGTTTACAGGATATCTGTACTGTAAGCTGGATTTGTTGTTTTGATTAGTCCTGCCACGCGGCACGCTGGTTCATTTTGTCATTAGCTGTATTAGACTGTATTGTTTTAGGGCCTGTTTATTTGTGTATGAAGATTGTGCAAGGTAAAATCCTATTAACGAGCCGTTCTGCGGTCCCACTTTATTTTTTTTTATTTCACCAGTTGAGAGTGAGTGAGGGTTGCTATAAATTCCAACGGTTCTAAGCTAGCTGCTAGCATTTTTTAATTCGATATTAAATGGTTATTAATGATAGTATTAAATATCTATGTCCATGTGTGTATGTTTTGCACGTGTATGTTATATCATTGTGAATTCACGAAAAATATAATAAAAACTGCATAGTAGCGGTTAGTTAATATGCTATAACTAATAAGGAAGATTTGAAGGAAAATTGAACATGATTTTACAGTGCAATAATATAATAGGCATTGTGATTTGCGTTGTACGGAATAATAATATTTGCTGATGATATAGGCTCCTGTTATCTCATCGATGGAAGCCATTCGCGACAAGCACAAAGGTGATACAGCAGTTGCGTACTGTGCGTGAGTCGAACTTATTACTGATATAATTTCGCTATTGTTTGCCGCCGGCTTCACTCCATATGGCGTAACGTTTTCGTCAAACAATTTCGATATTCGTCTTTTGAAGCTTTCGTGTGTCCGGATGTCGGAAGGTACGAATTAACCGACTGTTTTTATAATCGTAATAAAATGTAGAGCCAATTATAATTATATGGGCAGGGTTCCAACACTTGGATGTTCAATGTTATAAGGTATAAGTTTGAATACGATTACTGTAATCGTTGGTTATAAATTACTTAAGGTGAATTTGAACTATTCACTAGATCTGCGTTACCTTCTTAAGATGCATTGATATTATCTTATTTCTCAATAAGATCGTTAGTAAATCGAAATCAACAACGAATATTTAAATTTTTTCGCTACATAAACATATTTAAATTAAGACTATAGAAAAACTTCAACTTTATGCTATTTAACTGCATGTTATTGTAAGTAATCGTGTTGTCATTATACAATTTGTTCTATGAGCAATTACTAATATGATAATTATAAACTACCGCTATATATTATATGATGATATTATATTCATAGCAATAAGCATTTAACTAATAAATTTGTTCATAATTTTCATTACGATCTCACTATAAACAAATCTAGAGAAATAACTACACATTATAACGCTTTGAGATTAGAACTAGAACCTACACAGCCGTTCTTTAGCACGTCAATATCACAAAATTATAAATAGCCCCACTATTTCTACGTCCTATGGTCAGTACCATATCACTGAAGTCCCGTGGGAAGAAAATGTTATCAGCTGAATGATAGCGGTCGCGTCACAAACGTATCGCGTATGAAAATTGTACATTATAATAGAGCTGATATATTTTAATTGTTTACGTCGCTCATGCGGTTTTTATACAGGGCGTCGAATAATAACAAATTGTCCCTCGGCCATTGATGTGTTCAATCAATTTTGTTTAATTTAGTTTTACACACAACGATGAGGTATTGTTTGGATCGGTTTTAATTGACTGATTATTCGTGTCCTTAGTATATTATTTAAGTTCGAGTTCATTATCATCTATCTGATCAGATGTACCGATTAACTCAATAGTATTTTATATCGTGTGAAGATTTGGAAATTAGGCCAAGTATATAAAAATTCAGTAAATTCAAATGGATTATTTATTACTAGCGGTCCGCCCCGGCTTCGCCCGTGGTACATATATCGCCTATAGCCTTCCGCAATAAATGGGCTATCTAACACTGAAAGAATTTTTCAAATCGGACCAGTAGTTCCTAAGATTAGGGCGTTCAGACAAACAAACAAACAAACTCTTCAGCTTTATAATATTAAGTGTGTATCATGATTTTATAACACGATTTATAGCACGTGACAATAAATGAATTATATTACAATGTTAAGACCATATTAGTATATGGATGTATATTATTACTTATGAATTCCTCTTTCAAAACTGCAAAAATAAATAAAAGCATCTACTTACTAGTTTTTGAGCGTGGCTCCCGCGGTCCGTCGACGGTCACCTTGATCGCTTTTTGGTACGTGGCTACTTGAGGCGGCGATGTTGATATTGTGATTGTTAACGAAAAGCTTTTACCTGTAAATAAAGGATTTACTATGAATTGACAATTGAATTTTTTAGTTTTAGAGCATTTAATTTTTTTAAAGAGAAATTAAAAAAAAAAAAAATCGAACCCGCGTCTTTTTGCCAAACCGTAGCAGCGCCTAGCCTCTCGGCCACCTGTAATCCCGCCTTAGCAATCGAATTTCTTCTACTCTTTCGGTTTTATGTAAAGGACACCCCATGCCATACATTAATAATTTTTGGTTAAAATTTACTGCTGAATGTATTCTAGTTTGTAGCACTTCAATATACTTCAACTAACAGCTATTTTTATAAACATCAAAATAAAATCTCACACACTATTTACATAACATATCATTACTCACAAATGCAGCGCACCGCTCATTACCAGTGGTACGTAAAAAACAAAACTCGTGCATCACAAATTATCCCGATTGTGAAATACATTAGAGACTTCGGTCGCGTTAATGTTGAATATTGTTGAATGACGTTTCTGTGCGCAAAATTCCCGTACATAGCAGAGTATGGAAATAAGCGAGCTTTTTGGAACCCGATTTGCGGTCGACAGTAATGAATGCACCGATAAATACGGAATAAAATTACAGTTAAAATGAGTGGATTAACATGTCTAATGCAGATAATTCGTGTGTAGTGCGCACTCGATTTAGTGGCTATAAATGATTGATTTCTCTCGGAATTACTCTGTTTACGAATTCCTCTAAATATTAGGTACATGTTTAACGATTAATACAAAATACTGCTTAAATACACAAAATAAAAAGAATTATCTTGTACTTTCTTTCAAATCAAATTTTGATTAATATTCATCTATATTTTATACATGTTAACCATATGCATATTATCCTTACTAATACATATTATAAATGCGAAAGCGTGTTTGTTTATCTTTCTTATACATCGTAACAGAGCAATTTTATGATATGATTTTTTGGAGATAGTAAGGAGGCTAAAGAGTGACATAGACTACTTTTCCCGCGGCGAAGCAGGCGGTGAGCTAATTTTCTATGATATGGAAAACAAAGCAAATTGTGTCAACGAATCTCAACATAAGCATACTAAGATGAATATATTTGTATAACAGCACGCGGAAAATGAAACAGACAAACACGGTGGGTTTTTACACACACATAATTTCAGCATAATGTTTACTTCCCTAGTTGAAGCGTTAAAGCGTAGGCGGTGCTCATTATAAATACTCGAATATGAAATTTCGTTTGCGGTTCACAGCGATAACGACACTCGCTTCCTGATACGTGATTCGTGTTAAGACTTGTCAATACAGGCGTTGCATTAATGCTAAATTGTCTAATTTTTATACACTCGACATAGTAATTTTTTCGATAGTAGAATAATATTAATAGAGTTTTTGCGTAAACTTTTGTCATTGTTGAATAAAAACTCAGAAGTCACTTGCTTGGTGCTTATAGATCTCTTATTTCCATTGTTTAATGTACTATACATTATAATTTGTATTTTATAATTTACCACATTGAAACTATTAATTTCTCGAGAATGCAAAGAATGGATAAACATTAATAATAATTTAAGAAAAGTATGATATTTGTTATGATTTAATTGGATATGGTAAATGTTTAAAGTCGCTGTCGTGTTGAATACCAAGTTATAAGAGCATTGTGAGTATTGTGAACGTTTTGTATGGCTCCGTGAGATCTCAATATCGGTGTCGCTCTCTCGTCACAAAGCTACATTAGGCGGAACGCAGAGGATACATTTCAATACGGAAACAAATCATCATAAAACATTGGTCGCTAAACTCCAAAGGTGTGTCGTGAATGAGGTGAAATATTGCATTTAAAATCGCCATTAAACTTAATGCATTTCGCATGATCACTCATCAACGGTTTAGGAGCTAACACAATGCAGAGTTGTAAAATAACATTGTATCGAAATAGCTTCGGAGGTGTTGAGATGGGCGCGTGAAATATTCAATTATGACGCGGGCGCAGGTGGGCCGGGGAGGTGAGGTGTACAGGGAACCACCGCCATCTTGATTTACGATCGAGCGTAAATCCTGAGTGACATTTGTGAAGACGACCGACACACGGGCGATTCTTATTTACATCGCTATGACACGTTTTTCAGGAAAATCGTTTGTGGTGAATTTTATATAGCGCGGACGTGGTGCGACTGCCCTTGCATGATCAATGAACGATGCCTCGGTTGACGCATTTTAGGCAAAATACGATCAATAACAACTTTGTCATATTGTTTTGTGGAACCCGTTATGCAAATTACTGTTGCTGCATTTAAATCGTCTGATATGCATTACCCGTGTAATGTACTCGAACATCAATGATAATAATAATGGTATATTACATTCCAAAGTTAAACTCAAGCCTAATGACATTACGAATGATGCAGCTTAAAAAATCGACTATGCAGAGCTTCGAAATAGTTCAACGATCTGGTGTACATTTTTAATCTAAACGCAGGAGAAGAAGCCAGTTGGAGCCAGCTATGGATCTTCTATAGATTCCAACATATTTCAAATTATATGTACATAAGATTTCTTTAATCCTTTTATCCAGATTGTGTACTTTATTCATCGGATATTTTAATTTTAAATTCGTAGGAATAAATGAGGTGTATAAATAAAATCATAAGTACTTAATCATTATCATAAAAATATATAGTATGGTCGTTGTACAAATGAAGATATAAAAGTCGTGATGATGACGGATACACAAAATGATTTGGTCACAGTCTGGTCATTTCGTTTACGTGTCGTTCGCGCTCCTAATTACCTATCGAGAATTACGATTTTATACGAAATGTGAAAGGAGTTTGATAATAATAAAAAAATCGAAGAAAGTTTGATTATTCTTAGTACAGATAGGGTATAAATTATGTAGACACATTGGGAGTGGGATTATAAATACAGAAAATGAAAAGCACTGTTATCACACTTCACATAAATATAAATATGAAAGTTTGCTTGTTTGGATATTTGTCCGTCAGCCATGCTAAAAATACTGAACGAATTTTGATGAAATTTGGTATACATACAGGGTATGAGCTGACTTGGGTGATAGGATACTTTTTTATCATAAAACACGAACTTGGATATGCGGGCGAAGTCGGGAGGAGCGTCTAGTTCTAAATAAATTCCCTCATCTTGTATGATATAGGTACGATAATATTAAATTAATAAAAAAAGCTCGTCGGCTACAACAAGAGGCGATTTTTGCTGTAACTACGTGCGTATTTCTATCAGTAAAATAAACACAATGCTCTTCTGGTCTTAATGGTCTATATCTTGTTTTTAATAAATCCAATTCTAGAAATAAATCTCACAGCTTTTTTCAAGAGTTAAGTAGGACATCTAGTTATAGGTACATGTCATATATACGTATATTCAAAGTCAAGCAGCGTATCATATTTAAATCTGTTATCGATATTACAATATCCTCTGACACAGTTTTATTTTAATCGTTCCAAAACTACGAAGCAGACCCTTCCAGTTGTCAAATACAATCTATATTATTTTCATTAGACTGCACTGTTGTGATGATCGTGTCACAACAGTGGATATTTGCCCACCGAGTACGATGAAAAAACATATTTAAACAAGATTTTATGATTGATTTATGTACACGATGGTTTTTAAAAAAAATGCGTCATATTAGATTGAAAGTTGTAAAAATAAAAAAAAATACAATTTCTAAAAACAACTTTTACAGTATACTGTATTGTAAAGTGTTTTGTACCCACAAAGTTGTGTGTGTGCGTGTGTGTGGGTGTGTGTGTTTTTATACACACTTTTTTATCGTCGTGAAATGTTGATTAGGAAAAAATTATAGTTGATTTCGCGACGACAAAGAGTGCTTTGTACATTTTTTTATTTTGCGAACTAGTTATTTCATGGATAATAAGTTCTACTTGATAATTACAGAAATAGCAATGAAATAATGTGATTGCATAGCAACAGGTTTGTGTAATACAACACCTAATAATTACTTAATTTATAAGAATAATGCCGTCAAGCCTGAACCGTATTAATTACAAGAAACCTGCTAAGTGACGATCGTTGACGAAATCATAATGACAAATTAATTTTGTACGTTGGAAATTTTATGTTAGATAATTATTATTTCTAAGATTTTAGGAATTTTACATTATTGCATATTGTTTTGCTTTATATTTGTGGTTTTGTAGGAATGTGGTAATTACTTAAGTGAAGACGATAAAACGAAAATAAGACAAACTGGAATGCCTCTTTTGATGTATTTTATTATAAAACTATATACTTATCCCTTATAATAATGATAGACACATGTCATCATGCCCAGATACTAAATAGTTACTATTCAGGCTTAAAGTTTTGTTGACAGGTTTTTCTAAAACTGAGCAGTGAGATTTGACTTGGAAAAGTGGCGTATGAATGTTGTGTGTGGATTATAGCCTGTTTTAAATTAGAATCGTTTATTGAGTATATTCTATCAATAACTTCAAAATTTTTAGTAAGTAGCTTAAAAAGATATAGGCCAGATTGGATTTCGAGTTTAAATTATGACTGAACTCAGTGGGCATTTAAATTTAGCCCTCACGATGAAATTTATCCGTTTTCCATCCACATAATGGTAGAGGCACAGCTTATGTACGAATTATATAGTTTCAAGTGTTTCGACACACAAGATTATTTACAGCAATGGTAATAGTTTACAGCTAGCCAGTCATAAGCGTACCTTTCTGAGATTTTACGGCTCTCATGCAAGTACATAGGGGCCAATGATGGCGGCTGGCTGCGTCAGCGCAGTACAATGGAACAGTAAAGTGCGAACGTCGTTTACAGCCTGCGGTTTGGAAATTAAAACACGCCTTGCCTTGATCTGGTGGGGAAAGTGAGATTGCGTTTCTTAGTTTACGTAGATTCCAAGATTCAGTTGATATTCGTGATTTGTATGAAACCTAAATGTACAATTGAACAGTGTTGACTGACGGAAACAAAAAAAAAACTCGTGATAATGTAGTTTCTTAAGGACAAACTTTCATGAGTCGCTAAACTTATGGATATTTGCTTGTAGGTTGTTCTGTCGTACATACTGACTAAAAAAATTAGGCAGATTTTAATTGCAGCTCTTGGTGGTCTTAATTTTTCAAAATCACACAAACCAAAGTTGACGATTCATATTATTCTCACCTATTTATACTTAAGAATCTTAAGGAATATTTTACATAATTCCTCAAGATTTTAAGATTTGCATTGTTGATTTTAATCTTAGTAATAGAATACATGCACACGCGATGGAGGATTTCAGAAGTATTATTTGCGTTTGGTAACAAAAGTTAAACAATTGAATCCAAGATTTAGCTAAATGTACTTAAAGAATAAATTATGATTTCAATACACAATTGTCCAATTTAGATCGGGATTTTAGGCGTCATTAGATTGGGCGTCATAATGGACACGGTCAGGGCACAAAAAGTAAACAACAAGTTCATGGTTAGTAAATGTTGGACAATGACCGCAGTTTTATATGGACATAGTATACTTGATATAAATTTTTGAGAAATGTTTCTAAATGCATTTTCGTATTTGTTTAAAACTAAATAACGTTTTTTGCGAAACGCTTGATCTGGCTAGTAAGCTATGATGGAGCGTGAAACCTAAAATGGCCACTCTTCCTTATTTATTTTGTTTTGTTTAATGTACGCTATGTTTTTATTTGATTTTTATACTTAGCCATTTTTTTTAAGTTGCCTGACAGCCTTCTAAATACAGTGATTAACGCGTGAGCGTAAACCGATGGGTCTTGGGTTCGATTCCCGGTGGGGACAGATGACTGACTGAGAAGGCTGATCACCTACTTGTCCATAAAGAAAATCGGTCTGTGAAACAGATGTATATTATCTGCCCATACCCCACTACGAGACACGGGATTTCACTTTTATAAAAGTAGTAACTTGACTTCTTGTTTCGAAACAATTTTACATTTTAATATTTTATAAATTGCCGTATTATATAAGAATTTGCTCCTCCATTTTCGCACCGAAGCAAACTGCTATCAGGAGGGATTGGAGAGTCCTCTAGCATGCATTATGAAATACGTTCCTGGTCTGAATTCGATGCTCGTATACACGTAAGGTAGTTAGAATTGGATAATAATTGGTTAATCTGGCGCGGACAGCGGTGATTTGCGTCCGCCGTGTTATAACAAGCTTATGGATTTTAATGTCTAACTCTACTTGTAAAGTGCAATTATAACGATTTCATTATGCCGATTGACAAATTAATGAAGCGTAGATGTTAATTGTAATAACTACCCCATTGCATTAGATTTAGAGGGAAATTATATAACTTTTATTGATTATGAGGTGTTGAATTAACACACATTTCAAAGTCTACTTTTGACAAAATAATAATTTTAGACGATTGAATCGAATATATTCTTAAATGGTTTAAACATTTTTTTATTTATACTAATAATGTAGAAAGAAGAAGAAGTAGAAGCTGAAGAGTTTTTTTTCAACGCGCTAATCTCAGGAACTACAGGTTCGAATTGAATAATTATTTATGTGCCGAAAAGTCAATGTGGGTCAAACCGCAGGATACAGCTACTTGATAAAATAATAATGTTATGCTGTTAATTTAACTTTGACGAACATTGATTTCAAACTTTAAACGTATTACTGACATTCAACGTTGTCAAATGACATTGGGTATTCACAGACGCTAAGCTTCACACAAAACATACCTCTCCCGCTCCTCCCGACGAACCTCAAGTCATTGAACTTCGCCACTCTGTTCTTCATCACCGCCGTGTTGTTCCTGAGTTCGGCTGAGCAGTTCTCATCGTTGCCAGCCCTGACGGTGACTTGCGTGCCATCCATGATATCACCCAGGGCTACCACCTTGAAGCCGCCCGGGAGCGTCTTGTTCGAGCGCCAGTGCTGCGGTAGCATGGAACACATGTAGTCTGGACTGCCCGTGCGAACTGGGGATAAGAGACGAAATCAGTTTGTATCTTGTGAAGCCCACGCCAACTGGTCGGAACGTGGCTATAAGTAAGTGGCTTACTCCAGTCTATTATTTTAAATAATAGCACATGCCCATTTTTACTGTTATATACTGGTTAACCCAGAAAACCATTGCAAAACGTTGTGCTGCTTTATCCTAAAGACTCAAGGGAATAAACATATTCGATGAATATGACATCAAAATATTTAGATTATATTTTCATTCAAAGTGGGTAAAAGTTAAACAGTGAATAAAAGTGTGAACTGAATTATTTAACAATCAAGAAATATATAAAACGATGTTCCATCAAAAGGCAATAATAGAAAGTATAAGCTATTTGGCAATTAAAACTGTGCCACAATGATTTTATTAACTTCATATAAGATACCTGTATAATAGAAACAGGTTTTAATTGTTTTTAATTTGTGCATGTATCTTCAATTGCATTAGGATAACTTGAAAAAATATTTATAAACTTACGTACACCGGTATAGCCGGGGCGAGCAGACTAGCTAGCTATCAATACATTAAAAAAAAATCGACACATAGTATATTACTTTAGATAACTGTGACCATTTATTGATAGCTTTTGCCAGTGGTTTCACACACTTTAAATTCTGAGTAAATCCCTCATTTTTTCTATCTTTTAATATATAAAATTCTCGTGTCACAGTTTTCGTTGCCATACTCCTCCGAAACGGCTTGACCGATTCCTCTGAAATTTGGTAAACATATTGGGTAGGTCTGAGAATCGGCCAACATCTATTTTTTATCCCGATATTCCTACGGGATACGGACTTACGCGGGTGAAACCGCGGGGCGCAGCTAGTGTTATTATACAGATAAACCTTCCTCTTGAATCACTCTATCTATTTAAAAAAAGCGCCATCACAATCTGCGTAATTTTAAAGATCTAAGCATACAGACGGCGGAAAGCGACTTTGTTTTATACTACGTAATGATTAATAATATGCAGCGACCCGATACAAGACTTATTTTTGACGACAAACGGAAAATAATAGATCTTTGTAAATTATACTATTACTGTGCAAATTATATGTATTTAGGTTAGATTGTTAACCAATAAATTACTAGTTCTATTCACATTGATTTATAACAGATTAAGGCGTAATAGAAACCGATATTTACCATTGCACGCATGGACTACAATTAATTGGAACATAGAGATTCAACGAGGAAAAACAGTATATTATATTGGGGACATTGTAAATACACTATTTAATTACGTGTATTGTATTGATATGATATCTGCCCTATACCGTTTACATAGCTTATGATAATATGCCAAGTTTATTGTGACACTCGAATAATAGCGTAGGAAGATTTTGTTGAAGTTGAAGGTCAAACTCTTTTAATAGCCTTCTTTCATTCAATATTTAAAGAGTGAAATATTTGTATTTCCTCACTTAGATGAGAAAAAGCAAAGGTAACAATAAACGTTACGAATATGCGCTCTCATAATCAAAACTCAAAATAAAATTCTACGAGATTTAAAATTGCGGTGTTACAGTTTAGCGTCGAAGTGTCTATGAAAATCACCACGTAACGGAATGGGGAGTAAAAAAGCATTAATAGTGTAACTGTGGTTTCTCTATTTACGGAAGCTGATATATACAAATTATAGCCGCAAGTTGCGGGTTCGGAGTGCGGTTGATAAAGGTCGGGATGAGTTCAGCTTCGGCTCCTGCGATTAGATGAGAAAGCCTGCTGTAAAGTTGTCTGAGGTTATGGTTGACATGCCTTACCCCTGTAATTTACTGGGAAACTGCATGAAAAAATAGCTAGTTAGTGGCACGCGCCTGCAGGCATAAACATTTCTTATTTTGGGTCCTTTCTACATTGAAAAGTTATTACTGAATAAATAGTGAAAAATAAGCAAACTCAAAATCAGCGACGATATTTATGAGAAATTTAAATAAAACCCAACCCTCTTGTCTATTGCTTAGATTGACTGGGTTGCGTTCTTTATTCAATCTGAATAAGGCATTTTTATCTCTTATTGATTTAATTAGTACAGATACTATCAAAAATTATATTTACGTAAGGTATTTTTAACAAAAGAAAATATTCTTTTAAATAAGAAATTATTAAGCTTCCCTGGAAAGTATTAGGTGCTTAAAGCAATAATTCTAAATGACAAACGTATTTTCTTTCATTTAAAGCATGATATTTTTGCAGTAAGCATGGTATTACATTACTGATAATCCACCGTATAATACTGCGTGACCACCCTTCGGTAGAATCTTTTATTACGTAATGTTATACCGACTCGGGAACCGACTTAGCACTGCGTTAAGTGACTAGGTGTCAAATTATATGTACCTAGATATGGCGTGAGATTGCATGAAAATTGTGTTTTCTATCTTGTGACAGGGATGGGTGATGAGATGGCCTACAGTAAGATAATCATAATTGATTGACCGGTGATCAATAATGGTCGAAAGGAATCGAAAAGTCATTATCTGTAATGTCTTTTCGCTTTGACGTTTGTCTTATTCTATTTTCCTTCATTGGTGATCATTTCAATCGTCACCATCAACATCATTTTCAGAAATCACACTGCATGTTGATAATGAGAATTGCTATTAGCTTCAGTAAGCTAGAAAAGGCTCTAGTTTTGAACAAGCTGACCCCATTAGATAGCATGGAACGACCTCATTTCCCTAAGTGCACCTCAGCCGCCGGCTTCACTCGCAGTTCCGCTAATTGTTATAGGTTTTGTTGACAAGCCTACAGACTAGTCCGCATTCAGGCTCTCGCATACAAAATGAGACGTGGTGGTAGCGGCGTTTCAAAATTTGTTCTGCAATACACATTGCATTGCGACTTGTATGCGATTTCATTGGAAAACGATAGGGTTATATAAAAATTATTTCAAATCAAATACTCGTAGGACTCAAGTAATAATAAACTGTTAAATTAACGTATCCAACTTAGAATTTCATTAATTGTGTAAAATAATGAAACTTGATGATCTTTAAGGTTATTTTGTGTAATTATCTTGTTGATACCGAAAACATAAGACATTCATTAAAATAGCGTTGATGTCTTTTACTCGAAAGTGAAAATTTTGTTCTATAAAAAGTCAGTAATCTTTAAATGTCGGTAAACACTTTAGAGATTTAAAAATAAATACTTGATGTAATTAAGATTAAATTACTTGCTTTAGCCTAGATTAAGACTTGGTGTATTTGTTACATTAAACAACAAAATATAAAAGCTTACTTAATTTATATGTAATCATTCGTAATAAAAGTAATAGAAATAGTAATACAATTATATAATTTCTTTGTAAATCCTTATTATTAGGAGCGAAAAAACTAAGGTCCGGGTTTGTGTTTTAAACTTGTTTACATCCGGCTTTTTACATATTATTTATTAATCCACACGAAGTATTCAATTAAAATAGAGTTTAATAGCATAATTTATTAAAATATTATTTATTAAATATTGAAATATAATTGACAAGATCTACGTTCGTAAACTGTTTTTTATAAGGTAGAGCCATATAACTTTTTAATCGAAGAGTGGAAATTGTTGGTTTACATTATGTATATCGTTAGAACTTTTTGTGAAAATAATTGGCACAATATAGTATATTAAAAAGAATCACAATAATTCGATCACGAGGCGGGATTCGAACCTGCGTCATTCGCCGTACCGTGGCATCGCTTGACCTCTAGATCATCGTGATCGCGCCGCAGCAATCGAATTTCATCAATTTAACTGTTTCAGTTTTATATGCCTAAAATTTAAATGACAATTTATTAAGCATGTGAATGCTATAAAACGAAATTTTTAATTTTTCCCAATTTTATTCGTGTATAAGTTTAATGTATTAGAAAAATAAATCACACATAATCGTAGGTATACATTTCAGTTCATTCCAAATCATTTATTTATTGCTTGAACACGTACAGTAGATGTAATTTTATAATACTAATATTTTAAAATTGTAAAATGTTAAAATTTTAGTATTATATTGCTACCATATTGATTACCATATTAATTTTTTTACATTTATTAACTTTTCAAAGTGTTATTTACAATAATGTTTGTATTGAGAAATTTCAATTTTATAAAATACTAGCTGACCTGGAAACGCTGTTCTGCTTGAGTCTTTTATTTCAAGATTCATTTAGGGGTATGAAAAATAGATGTTGGTTGAATCTCAGACCCATCCGATATACACAGGAAATTTCATGAGAATCGGTCCAGTCCTTTCGGAGGAGTATGGTGACCTAATACTGGGACACGAGAATTTTATATATATAGAGATTTATTTCACAGTTCACGATTAATTTGATGTCATGCATTCGGCATTTAAGAAAAGACGATTTTTAGGAATGACGATTAATAGCTTTTGATATAGATTATGGTTTGTCATAACGTTAAATAATTATTTAATATAAATTTAATATTTATTAATTATATAATTGTAACAAACAACACAAACTCAATTTTTAAACTTCAACAATGAAGTATTGCATTCAATGATAAGTATATTGCAATTAGTTAATAGTATTTTTATGGTATTATAATGAAAGCTTAATTGTTACAAATTCGTATGGACATATTATAAACTTCAGTTAATTTAAAATAACAAGCCTCAATATTTTAAAGAGAATATCACATGTTACAGAAATGTTTGAATGTAAGAGAATTTTGGTAAATGTAGAGGTGAAACGCTGTCTATGAGCTATCCAGCTTTACCAAGCTTAAGAACAGATACTCTATCGTATAATAAACAGTAAAACAGGTATAAAGATAAAAAAAACAGTGCATTTTACGTAAATTAATGAGAAGTAGCCAGATATTCTATTTATTATATTTTTCCAAGTAATACGCTCTCCTTGGAATATTTGACGTAAACTTGCCTTCCGCGGGCAGTTCCGTCTGCGTGATTAATGGAAAATCAAATGGGAATGAGATATTTCATATCGATACACACAGAAATCATACAATAAAATCGCTTCATTACGACTTAAAATAAAGTTAAATAAACAAGCATATAAACAAACAAACAAACTCTTTCGTATTTATAATATGTATTAGTAAGGATGTGTTAGAACTTATGAGCATTATAATAATATTAAAAGGTCTATTTATCAACGGTTGTCAATATTGTTTATTTTTTGTATAATTGTTAATTTAATAGTCAATTTTTTTCTGTGTTACTTCATTCAGCAAACACTAATGGAGTGTTGTAGATTACGAAAACGGAAAATACCCATGGGTTTGCGGGTTTTTAGTCTTTTTATCTACTATTAAAAAATTTTGGGTACTTATAAGTCTGGTTTTTATCTAGTGTTTAGCAGGTTTACTGTATAAAGTGTATAAAATTAAAAAAAAAACCATAATTATACATTTTTACCATTTTTTTATCATAGGATAAGCATGGGTTGTTTTAACATCGAGTGAATTATCCAGTACGAATGCTTGTTTCACTAATTTATGTTAATATGTTGATAAACGTTTTGAATTTGCTTATTTTAATCCCTCGGATCGATGAACAAAATTCATGACTACAATCCTTAATGGCAGTTCCTTACCAAGATCAGGATGCTCTCCGAGTGTCTCTTCGATGATGGACTGCAACCACCACGGCTCCATGTCTGGCATCTCTCGCCGCCGACGGCCTCTGGACTCGTACGGTAAGTGCATCTTACACCCACATTCCTTACACTCTCGAAGTATCTGGTGCTTGTTACTACCAACGTATCGTGAACGTCACTATGTTCTCTTCTTATATACTCTCTGATTGATTTTTTCAAAGATTATCATATAGTTTTGGTAGTGATAAAGTTTGGTAGTAAATGTATAATCGTATGAAATTATAACTTGTATAACATGACAGGTGCATGCGCTGGTACACTTGCTACATTAAGTATTCAGTTGCGCAGTGCAAATGCACCTTAATGTCGGTTTTTACCACTTTCTTCGTTTGTCCTTTAACCTGGTGACTAATTTATTGTTTGAAACATAAAAACATGTCTCATTTATTCACGTTTGGCTTTGATCCAACAATTTTTCCTCTTTATTGTTCGTCGGCACTTCTGCTTATTTGACAAACTTGAATCACAATATTCGAGAGATCATTTAGTTACTAATTACGAGGACGTCAAAAATTTTTGTTCATTAATTTATCACAAATTGATAAGTTAAACAGCACAGTTTATTTACATAAATGTTTCCTTAATTTAACATTTACTGGATGATATTAAACCGAACCTTGAGTACTTCTCTTTCAACTTAACTTTCGTCATTTTATAATGAGTCACGAACTTAACTTTTGGGTTAAATAACTTTAATCATTAAAGTTCCAAGAAACGGATCTCAGACACGTGTTTTCGCGCTCTGTCAATATCAGCTGATTGCTTTAATTATTCAAGATATTTCCCCGCGCGTTGCGTCAGCGCCGGTTTCCTAATAGAGCCTTATATTTTTTGCAAATAGATTGTAGCGTATAGTCCCACAACGCGTAGGTCACAGGTATTTACCGCGTCCGCGACGATGAGTCAGGCGCGACGCGGAGGCTGCTCGCGTGTTTACAAGCCGCGCGACTCTATACTACTGACTCGCCGCCATTCTGTCACTCGTTGCCTCCATTCTCTGCGGTCAATCTGCGGTCTGGCCACGCTTCATTTGCCGGCAAAATGTGTAGCGCTAGCCTCTCACTCGGTCCTACTACGGAGTAAATACGTGCAAGCAGGACGCGTTAAAGTTTTATGCCATTAAATATTTTTGTTTAGTTCCATTGTTGAAGGGAAATATAATGAGCTTTTTCATTTTGATATGCTATCACGATTTAAGCTTCTCTGCTCCGCTAGGCGCAATCATCTGCGAGAGGGACGTCTATATTAGCTACTTTTTCTTCCAGAAAGTTTTAATCATTGGTGTGGTGGTGAACTTCTGAATATTTTTCGTCAATACCTTATTGAGCAAGCCTCGAATACCGCATTATTAATTGCTATAAAGATATTAACCGCATTCATGGTTAATGGTTTTTTAAATTAGCAAAAACAAGAGCTAATGGTACGATTGATAAGGCATAATTAACACGATATTAAGGAAATACTGAGTGGGCTAAATGAAGTAATACTATAAATATCATGGAATATAATTGTCGATTACATAATTAACCTGTAATTGTGAGTTATTTGTGATATTTGTTTCGTTCGTGGTTTGGAAGAGAGATAAAGATGATAGTTAAATTCTTGTGTAGTCTCAAGAAGAGTAGGCGTGTGCTTAACTGGGCGTGTCGCTCCGCCTCCGTAAGACACCGCGCGGGAAAAATGCTACAATCGACTTGTTGCGTCTCCGTTTCCATGGCACGTGTTTGGCAACAGTTTTCATACTTACTCGATGTGATAGATATAGAAATCATTTGAAAACCATTCTGTACATAAATAATGAGCTATATATTCAAATAACAAGAGTATATGTTCGAGTTGAAAGATTGCTTTTACAAGTAATTTGATTTATAATAGATACTACCAATATTTATAATGTCGCTTAGCTTTAGCTTTACTAAGTAATCCACCCAGCTACACTTGTTTAACTTTTTTGAATTCACCCACCTCAGAACATTTATAGAATTAACCAAAATATTATAAAATAAAAATGAGGGTAGTATCTACAAAGAGGTAGGAATAAGAAAGAAGAAAGAAAATATGTTTAATCACAAAATAGCAACAAGATCATTTACTTACAACTAATTAATTTTTAATACGATAAGATATTAAATTAATAAAAAGTTCTTCGAGAACGGGGGTGCGGATGTTAATGTTGGTGATTAGGTGAACTACTCACCATTTGTGTATCCGAATTGGGGTTGAAACGCCGGTTAATTATCAGTAGTTCCCTTAGCTTGCTCGGTGCGAATGAAGCAGCAATTGCAGCATGAACAATGGCATTTTAAACATAAACACGTAATAAATAAATAATTGACAATTAAAATTTAAATTAAATACACAATTAGAGAGCTATATTTAATTAATATATCTAGTATATAATATGGGTACTACTATTACTTATATTACAAACATAATAATAAAATATATAAGAATATATAAAGAAGTAATAAGAATTACGATTATTGAAATTCCTATAAATTTGAAATCGATGTAAGTATGTATTCTTTATACAACCTATAATATACATTGATTCTTAGGTATTTAATTGAAAATATACTTACAACTATTATTCAGGTATTACCAGCAAATAGATCTATAGAAACAGCGGTATCGTAGCAATCAGAAAGCTATAAAAGTAAATGAGTTTACCTTAAAGTTTATTCGATAATAGATGAGAGAGCTGGAGACTGGAGCCGGAGGCCAAGTCAGCAATCCAATTGTAGATGCGTAAGGTCGATTGCAGACCTTGTCTCTCTCTCTCTCTCTCCAAATGTTCATGGGCGGTGGTAGCGCTTACCATCAGGCGATCCACCAGCTCCATTGCCGACGATGACATAAAAAAACGATCAAATTGCATTTCATTTACTTACCATAACGTACCTATTTAGTAATATGTGCTTACTTACGTACTCAGCGCAATCGGTTTTTATAACAAAGAATATAACGTATGCCCAAGCTCACCTACATTTTCAACTGCGATACTAGAACTCCGAATAGTTTTTTTGTTTATAAAATATGTTAATTTTATTCAAACAACCACTATTCCACCCTGATTCTAATGTACATCATAACAAATCATCGAACCACCAATCCACAAATAAGTTTGTATTTTATCAAGCAGTGGACCAAATTAAAAAATTAGTGATAGGCCGCACACACAGATTTTAAAATTTTACCTTTCTAAACCTAAAAACCAAAAACCCAAAAACCCTATGGCTTTGTAGGTATTTCAAGGTCAATAGTTTGGTCAATACGTTACGTACCTTCTGGTATGTCAAGTTCCGAAATAATTTAGCAACACTAAAATAATAATAATAATAAAAAATAGCAAAACTAGATAAATTATATACATGTAATTGCAATCTTAGAAAGTAACATTTTAGGAAGAGTGAGCCATCAGCCCCCACTTTCATTTATTTTTTACTAGCTTTTTGCCCGCGGCTTCGCCCGCGTAGAATTCGCTTATATCGCGCGACATGCTAAGGAGTATTTTCTTCGCATTAAAAAGTATGGTTTGTTCTTTCCCACGTTTAGCTCCATCTTCATACCAAGTTTCATCAAAATCGGTTTGACGATCGAACTTTCATACAAACTTTCATCCCCTCTTTAAACCCTTTCTACCCTTTTTTCGCGATAAAAAGTATCCTATGTCCTTTCCCAAGTTCAGTTCTATCTTCATACCAAATTTTATCAAAATCGATTCAGTGGTTTAGGCGTGAAAGCGTAACAGACAGACAGACAGACAGAGTTACTTTCGCATTTATAATATTAGTAGGGAAGTAGGGAAGTAGGGATAAATGTGATTAATAATTATTCCTTGTAACATTTTGTAAATCGAAATGTAGATTATATCAATAAATGTTTGATGTTTCATAAAAATGGAATAAGAGATTTTTTTCAATAATTTATATTTTATACTGCTGAGATACATTCCTTAATTATAATAACGCTTATTTTAAAACGAGTATCTATATGCGAAAGTTTTATAAAGGTGCTTACCTGTAAAGTTTCCTTAAATTTTATTCCCCTTTAAACTTCCAAAATAAAATGAGCAAGAATAATAAGAAACTGATTTACTTTTTCAATTTCACTGACAGATATACATACTGTAATTTATTATTAAACAAAAAAGGCGGGAAGAAATTGTGCATAGGTTCATATAATTTGAGGTAGATATGTGCCTATTTTAAGATCAAATTAACCTACATTCTGCAAACTCCTTTTTTTCAAATTTCGTATAAGAGAAATAACAATTGCGCGGTAAGCTCATTTTTTTTTTATTGGACATGTCCACTGATTACTCCTTGTTCAACAAGCCAGTTATAAATACATAAATCTAGACCACTGACTAAATTATATTATACAGTACTGTGTATAGTGTATTGTATGTATAGTGTATTTGAAATTAATCACAAATGCCATATTGTACTACTTTAATAGTGTTTTTATTCAAGCATTTTGATTTAAAAATTCAATTAAATTGAGTTAGCGACATCTGTGGTCAATATTTACAACAACTAGTTTAGTTACAGCGCCATCTATAGGAAATGATTATATTTTAAATAATGCCACAAGAAAATGTTTGTACAGCTTTGCGTTAGTTTGAATTAGTTTGAATTAGCAAGGTGAATCTCTAGATGGCACTGTTTTAAATATCTTCTTTCGTAAGTAGCAGAATTTAATATAAGAAAATGGATGATACAGAAGTTGGAGCAGATTTTAATATTGGAAGTAGTAGATAATAATCATGTAATTTATTGTAATATTATGATACATGTAATTTTTATGATAAAGTGGTAAAAGAATATAACTCTACAGAGATTAAATTAATTATTATGATGATCCTGCTGTCTTATTGGCCATTATTAAAATAAACCTATAAGTTGCTAGCAGTAGGTATACGAGTCTAAAATACGTACTATGAGAGCATTATGATATTACGTTCTTATACATTTTAGAAATATTGTTAGCATGTTTTTTCTTTTCCACACGAAATAATAGTAATAGCAATTTGGAAACTTACCCAAAACATTTTATAGGATTATGTTCATTGCAAAAGCAGTGGTGGCTCAGTGGTGAGAACCTCGGACTTCAAAATCGATAAGTCGAGTTTCGAGACCGGGGCGAGCGTGCAGGAAATAAATTGATTTTTCAATTTATCTGCACATGTGGATAACTTCACCACTGCTTAAAAGGGTGAAGGAAAACATGAGGAAACCGGCATGTCCGAGAATTCAAACTTCGACGACATGTGACATCTGCCAACTTTATAGCTCAATTGTACATAGTTTTTGTGTATTATCTTTCTTTTTTTGTGTCCGATCGGCTGACCGAGCTGGGTCACGTCATGGTAAGTGAACCACCCGTGAATAATGATTGCTGAGGTAGGGCAAATGTATTGCTTGTTTTAAGGCTAAGATTGACAACGGAAGCACAGACGGTAAAGACTAAGAAGAGTGAAGACTAGGAAGGATGAGGTCATTCTTATAAATAAGTAGTATACCTACGTGGTTATAGACCAGTGCTTGATTTTTTACTTTACTAGCTTTTCGCCCGGCTTCGTTTGTAATACGTTTCTTTGGGTGATATAATTTTTAAAACTGCTAAAAAATTAATGTATCTATAGTGTAGACTTCAAATATTCGAAATCAAAACAGACGAAATGTACGTTTCTATAAGTAACACATAAAAGCGAAAGGTAGTTTAAGTTTTGACTTACTCAGATAAATATTATTTCACAGGGCAATAAAGTTGTAAATTTCGTAACGCCCAGAAAGGGCGATATCGAACAAGTTTAAAAAACAAACATTACAACAATGAATCAAGATTTACAATAATGTAACATCTTGTTCAATGGAATTCTGGTGAATAAAAGATTTCGTGAAAGTAAATATTTGGATACGGGGTTCAAAATATTTTTAAGCGCGATTCTATGCGAGCGCGGTCACGCCCTCTCGCGGGCACAATAACAAGGTTGGTCGTTCTGCAAATTGTTCCTTCCACGCCATAAACTTTTCTAAAAATTAAACAAGAATATATGAAAAACTATTAATCTTGTATCAGTGAATGAAAGACAGATGTTCGCGGAATGGAATTGTGGGTGAGGTTTTAATATTTTATGGTTTTCATTCAACAGTATTTTTAGCTTTCGATTCACGAGACATTCGTTTTTTCTTTCTTTTTAACTATATAACGATTTTGATTTTATATTTTCTATAGTGAACATTATAAAGTGCAATAGAATCATACAGAGGCCACAAAAAGATCCGGCATCTCCCAATTATACAACAAACCGTTAGGAAAAAATCTAACATTTGGGAACTAGGTAAGCACTTACATACATATTTCTTATTGTTGATCGACCAACGTACTAATCACATTTATGGAAGTATTTTGTTTTATAGAAAAGATATGTTTCTCAAACGAGACAAATACCAGATTGTATACCAGCTTATATTACTAAGACTATCGAACTCTTCAACTAGATTAGACGTTACACATTATCGATAATCATTGTTCGGTTTCTATCAGCATTCACCATTTATTATCTATCTGAATGGCTTGTCGCATCGCGCCCAAACAAAGCACCCTGAGGTTCCTCGACCATTTTAACTTGACCCACGCATTTGCATTGGCCAATTCTTCGATACTTCCATAATCGTATGTAGGGAGGGGCGCGGTAGTTTTCTGTTGACTGGTGAACGCGTTATAATACGTTTAATGGCCTGTAATGAATGGCATAACATCCATAAAGCGACAATGGCCACTCGAACATGCCTATTTATAAAAATGCTTGATTTATAGAACCTCGCGAAAACATTTCTTTCGCACGTGTTTTCAAAGCAACGCCTCCTGTTGAGGCTGTAGTATAAATGTGCTGATACGATAAATCAATATCTCAGAAATATATCTTGGTTTGATGGTCCCAATTTCCCAGGATTATGTATGAGCTGAACACAATTCCTGTCCACAATCTTAATTTCTTTACGTTACAAAATAATAGTCTGGGTTCGGTGGTTCGGTATAGTGACTATATCAAAATCTAACACTGTCTTTACATTTTTATCATTTGATTAAAAACCCACCGTTTATGGAATCACGTCTTTTTTCACGTTCTGATAAGTACTATTTTATTGCTTAATTGTGGAAAAGGAGTTCCAAATTTATTAGATACGTCATAACAAAATATTGAACTTTTTAGGTGTCTACAATTTTAGGGAGAATAATAAATAAAAATAGTTTTAAAAAACTAAAAAACACGCTTTTCAAGCACATCAAACTAAAAACTATAAAATAATTTTT
>NC_052106.1:5697929-5757905 GCF_012273895.1 Zerene cesonia | reverse complement strand
AATCAGAGTTACATGGGAATTACGGTTTTACTGCGGAAAGGGTACCTGAGGAAACGGCCAACCTACACATTTACTGCCGGAATTTTACTAGAAAAAATACCATCCGGTTTATGTAAGAAACATAAAATAGAAAAATTTTTTTTTTTTCCGTCACAGACGAGATTTGAACCTACGTCCACGGAGCCTGTCGTTGTACGTCAACTAAGACTGGCGCCTTAGCCCGCTCGGCTAACGAACGAACTAACAGTAACAGAATGTTATAACAGTCATAAGCTGTTAGCCCTTACGTAGAGGATACGTAAGGAAATTGTTAAATCCTGGCGCTCCTGATCAGGATAATGGGATAAACTTACTATATTACTCTATTGGCACCAGTTCTTAATAAGTGTACAAAGTTTGAATGAAATCGGTTCGCGGGAAGTGGGAGAAAAACGGGTGTGAGTTACATACATACAAACATACAAGTGAAGCTAATAAAAGCGTGTTAAAAACAGGCGCTCTTAAAAGTAAAAATTAAATGTAGGTATTATTAAACGAGACCGTACTTTTTAGTATTGTAATTTTCTAAGAAACCCTTGGAATACGAGTGGAAACTACGTCTTTCCTGTAATATGTTACACGTTTTTTTATTATCTTTTGTATGTCACCTCATAAAATTATTTATAAAGTATTCGGTATACTCGTTTCATAAAAAGTAAAATAGCCATACAAAATAACAACCTACTTATAAGCCTGGCCTACGCATTTATACGGTCCTTTGCCAAAAAAAAACACCATGATAAGATTTGTCTGCCGCGTATTCCACAAAGCGATGCGACAGATGTCCAAAACATATCACTTTTTAGCATCTTAGTCGCAGATAAAAAGTTTAAAACGTATTCAGAGCAAACAACACCTACGTAACAAGGTATTGTACTATGTTAGACAAAACGGGATAAATGCGACGTGAAATCTCTTCAATGTGCTAAGGTATAATCCACTTAGAGGCATGTCGTCGCTTTTTGTCAAAATACAGAACACGGTTCATTGAATTTAAAAAACACCGCCGCGGGGTACTCTTTCTTGTGTGCAAACAGATTCGAGGGGTCCTCGTTGCTGGATGGAACACGACAGATGGCGCTACTGATGTGAATGGGAAATGATATTGATACTAATTCGATGCAATTTGATGTGGATAGAAAATTGTTACATTATTTCTTAATACAGATAATTTGTACACACTGATTACCGGAATTATAATAAAGACTTGCTGATTAAACAATAATTATATTTGTTTTTTAAATAACCAGATATAGCTATTTCAAAACCATAAAATTGTCCAACCATGTAATATTTAGAGGTTGTAATTTATTATTTTTAAAAGTCATAAAACGTGATATGTCTCATATTACATAGGATGGCTCATGTTTCATTTCTGATGAAGAAACCTTGTCTGATAACACTTTTGGGATTAATTTAAGCTAGCAAGTGCAATTTATTGAATGTTTATTTTTAAGTGTTATATATAAATGACAATTATATCATATACCTAATTATTTTAATTCATTATAACTATGCCTTCCTCTTTTCTTAATTAATGGCTACACCCAACAACTGTTTAATGTCTACAACTCATTTGTTTACCTTGTCTTTATTGTAAAGCTCTGCTCTTGATTACAGACAGACAGATGTTGCCAAATCCTAAAGTATCTAAATAGTTATATTAATATATCAATAATATGGGATCAGTTTGAACTGGAGATATTTACGATAGTCTAACACCTCTTTAAAATAAAGCAGATCGGACCCGAGTTCTAGTTGTCACTAACAATTTTCTACATCAAGTATATATCTAATATATAAAATTCTCGGGTCACAGTTTTGTTGCCATGCTCCTCCGAAACGGCTTGACCGATTTTGATGAAATTTTTTGTGCTTATCCGGTATCTATGAGAATCGGCCAATATCTATTTTTCATACCCCTAAATGATAAGAGTAAGGCAGAACAGCGTTTGCCGGGTGCAGCTAGTTATTATATAATATGAGGTGACTTAGCTTTTACGCTTTTTTTCTTTGACACCTACCTTATTATATATTTCTAATATTAAACAAATGGAGTTACGGGTAATCATAATATTAATTATACAGGACAAGGCATACACTTATAGTATAAATGGAATAATATAAACAAGTCAGTACCATTGTAGGCGCAGTACAGCAGGATAAGCAAAGCGAAATCTTATATCTGAATAATCATACGTAGAGTCACATAAATTTTGATTTTTGTTCACCTAATTCCGAGTTAGCCTTTAATCCTCAGTACCAGTCATTAGTATGAATAGAATGTCAACGCGCGTAAAGGGCTTTTGACCACACTGAGGTCCATAGAAACTCACAATGGGCTTTCACAGCGAGGACATTAACGTTATATCTTGTTTAGTTTTGATTTATAGCAAGAAATGCTCGTGCTCCAATAAAATTTTGTTCCTTTTGTACAATAATGTTAAGGCTCAATTTTGTTTGAGTTTCGTTTACAGTTTTTGATCCAAATTCTCATGCTAAGGTGCGAACAATGATTAAAGTTTTGAGTGAAATGATTTCACGCCGATTCCAGTGATTTTTGCCAAATTTTGGCCATTTATGTCTTATTTTGTGTAAATAATGATAAATGTGTGTCTTCTGATTTCAAGTTTTTTCAATGCATGTTGCCTTTATCAATTGCTAAACAAAAAAAAAATAAAAAATGTCAAATCATCTCTCTTGATTTGGATATATAAATATCATACCTAAAACAAATGATGAATAAAATATACTTTCGTAGTAAAATGTGTAACAAAATAAATTAATATGTGAAGACCTCAAAAACATATTAAACCTGACCTGACAAAAATAAGAAAGTGAGGTTCATACATCGAAATAATCAGCGATTCAAAAAAAAATCACAACAGCATAAACTGGTAATTCAATGTATACAACTCAGCACGACATAGTCAAATAAAATCCGTCTCCGCCCTGACAGCCGATACGAACGCTGCAATAAGCCCTGCGAAGTTTATGCCACGTGATATCAGTTTCCGACTTACCCAATAAAGGGTAACCCATGATCCGTTAAGTAAACAAAAAAGGAAGGCTTGCGCAGCCCGCGAGGCGACGTAACGAGTAAATCACGGTAAGCCCCAATACGCGCGGCGGGACTTGGTTAAGCCCTTTAAGTTCACCTTCCGATCCCGGATCTGCCATTTTGCCTCTTTTTTCTTCTCTGATCTCGTTCGCTGTATTTATTAGAAGCGAAATGCAGGCGATGGAGACTGGCGTATTGTTTAATATGCAGGCGGTTTGACCGGATGAAGATTTTTAATATTCTGAATCTTTTGCTGACAATGCTCTATAACTTTCGAACTATCTTGAGTCTATACGAGTGTATTTATAACATACTAGCTGCGCCCCGCGGTTTTACCCGCGTAAGTCCGTATCCCGTAAGAATATGGGGGCTATCTACGTACCAAATTTCATTGCAACCGGTTCAGTAGTTTTTGCGTGAAAGAGCAACAAACACACACACTTCCTTACAAACTTTCACATTTATAATATTAAGTTGGATAGTAGGATAGTAGGATAGTAGGATAGTAGGATTAGTAGGAAGTAGGATAGGATAGGATGTTGAAGTGAATATCATATGCATATTCTTCAATGTGTTCTCTGACAGCTTTCATATGTTTACTGTAGCAACTTCCCAACTAGATATTTCCAGATTATTATACAGATATTGGGAGATATTTCCAGAATCATGTTTGATAATACTAGATCCATCCCAATTTGACCATCTCATTCTACACTTTAACATGCAGTGGAATGCACTCGCATTGCATGTTAGTGGTGAAACATACATAAGAACTTTTTATGGGTGCATCATCACGCTATACAGGGAACTCTCCAAAATATGTGGAATAGAAGAGAAGTCAAAAGTCTCGTCTATTAAAACAAGGTCATTAAGTAAGTTTTCATCCTTTCTAATATTACAAATGAGAAATTTACTATATCTGTCTCTTCCTCACGACTAAAAACCACTGAACCAATTTTGATGAAGTTTTGTATAAATATAGTTAAAGACCGAGGAAAACCCTTGAGCTATCTATCTCATACATCGTATGTAATATACAGGTTTTGGGTGCCCATATTATATTCCTAATACTATACGATATACAGTATTTCCAAGGTCCCAATCAAATTCTCGATTCGATAGGGTGCTGTATACGACTTACGCAATAGTAAGTTAAGGAAATCATCGGCTGGGGACGGCCGATTGACCGGGTACTTTCTGAAACACCCTTTACACAAATTGATTTTAAATGGCGATTTATTTCCGCCTCATATCGCCGATCCGATCTTTCTATGAGTTTTATGGTCGGCTTTACGTGGGGTTAAGAAAGTTTAAGTTATAAAACGGTTTATTTCTTTCGGGATTTAATGGATGCCAATTATTCGTACTGGATGGCGGATTAAATCTTAATTATATAGAATAAGGATTTAATAGAAATCAAATCTATAATTAATTTCAATCCCAATTTTATTGGGGTTTAAATAGTAAAATGCTACAAGTCGTTTTCTCTGTCCCTATGTATACATGAATCTTTACAACTACGCAACGGATTTTGATGCGATTTTTTATTCAAGAGGAAGGTTTATATGTATACCAACATCTTTCAAACTAAATCTTTCAAACTCCGAATTTAACGCATGCGAAGCCGCGGGCAAAAGCCAGTATAATATATATCAACTAAAGCAAATAAAACTGACATACTATCAATTGTTTTAAATGCATTTATTAAAGTTATATCTTGTTACGGTATATGTGCTAGGTATTGTAGATACCCTCTAACAAATAAAGTTACAGACAAAGCACGAGTAACGGTAACCAAGCAATTTTTATTTGCTTTCCAGATTGTGATGAAAGTTTTGCACAAACGGTATTTTACCCTTTTGCAAAAACTTGTGCAAATTACTTTATGAGCGGCCGTTCAATGAGAAGTTGGCAGTTTTTTGCTGTTTACAACTGCGAATGGAATAGTCAAATTAACCGGCCACGTTTCAGGGGTCCCCGATTTTATGAGAGACGCAGTGAAATGCGACGTACCCTAAATGGTCGGATAATAGAAATAAATAGTAACCCTTCGGTGGCGGCGCGTTTGCTGCCGAAAGGTTTACTTTTATTACCAGCGACTTTCTTTTACTTACCCGTTCATAATTGCCTATTTTACAGAAAAATTTTAACATCTCTATTTTTGCGCAAAACATTCTTTGTTTGCATAACAGTATTTTAGCGAATGGCTATAAAATGCCAATTTAGCGTATCTCTCAAACAAAACGTTATTTGCAAACGGGTTGTATAAAAATGGAAACAATGGACATTCCATTGTTCCTGGTGAAATTTGCAAAAATTAGCGAATATGAATGTGAAATGAGAGACGTTTTTTGCGTCTAATTGACTTTTCGATCCGTCGACAATGTGGAGTGTAAATAAATTTATCGCCACAGCGGGAATCCTACCTGTAACTCGGTAGTGTGTTAAAGCTAAATTTTTTGCTGAGAGCATTTATAGATTGATACATTTGTGACCGCAAAGGCTTTTCAGCGGGGGTCCGTCGGACTGACGAGTGTTTTTTTCTTTTTCCTAGTAAGCTGTCGATTGAAATGTCACAAATAGTGAGTGCAGCGTAAGCGTGGGACGCAATGAAGTTATGGAAGAGTCAGTGCGAGAAGCCTGTGGACAGAGATTTTGCGGTTATAATGTAACAATGGGCCGGGTGACAAGTGTAATGATAGCTGCTGCTTGGACATTAAAGGGCATTAGGAAGTTAACGATTTATCGCTTTCGTTATCTTTTATTTAAAGTTGAAACAAGCAAGTAAAGGATAAGTTTTGCGTATGTTAACTATAACTTCAGGTTTAAGTATATAAGCTGGTATAATATAATATTAATTCATATATTTTGAAGTCTATATTGCAAGACACGATCAGCATCCTTTTAGCGGATTCCTTTTTATTTGGAAGAAACCAGATTTCAAATAAAAATGAATCATCAAAATCTATTCACCGAATGAAAAGTTCTGAGGTTACAAACAAAATTCCGGCGAATTGAGAACCTCCCCTTTTTTAAATCAGATGAAAGGTTAAACATTATACTTAAAAATTATAAATGAACAGTAACCAAATAAAAACGACAATAATTTCATGAACCAATTTCACTATAATATAGAAACTAAAATCTTAAAAAAACTTCTTTTTCAAAATTAAGACGTAACGTTTCGAATTATATAAACCGATAGATTTTTATACCACCTTATTAACTATAATAACAATAAATTTTAAGATGGCCACCTACTATTCGAAAGCAACCAACGGCCCTAATGTAGTGTAATATAATTTAATGTTATACGGAAGATGTTCATTTTATCTACCTACGTGGCGATAGGTACCAATAACGCTATTTCGGAACAAATACTTTTAATACATTTAAATAGTGATTTGGATGTAAACAAGAAGGGTAATTAAGTGAATCGCTTAGACCGTTTCTGAAGTAATGTCGGCTAAATGCAGTCTAAAATTAGTGTGACGTTTCGTAAGGATAGGCTTACATGAGTTTACTACTTCGCAGGGTTTGATATTATTATTATTGTACTATGAGATGATCAAATTTAATGTTTAATTTCGTAAAATGAATTTGATTTTGTAGGTCAAAATTTTTTAGACAAAACATTGTTACGATATAAATTGGATTTCAACGCACCTACAGACCAATTAGTAGTATTTTAAACAAAAGACATAAAAATATTTTTTTATGAAACAAGAACACGTACCACGATTCGATTCGATTCGATTCATTTAATATACTAACATTTTTCAATTTCTTACAGTTTCATGTGTTTTTCGACACACACATGTGTTTTCGATGAACAAAAAGTATCCACAAAGTTTATACTTCGAGCGTCATATAACCCAAGCTCACCGTAGTGAATTATCTGCATGACATACGCGGGCGGTGTTTGAAGAACTATGAGCAGAGGTAGCGTGGAATCGTAAAATTTTATCACGTTTAATGGGCACCCACGCTGATTTGTGTGACACCGGCACCTTACCCGATTATTGCCGGGGATAACTTTGAAACGGTTAATGTTATAATTAGCGTAGGACCTTCTTATTAGATGGATAAATCAAGATTGGGTGTGGTTATGGATTTATGGAGGTGTGATTATGCATTGTACACGTATCTGTATATTTAAGACATAGAGGAGGTAATTCTTTGAGTATAATATACGTCTTTAAATAAATATGTCAACATTTTAAGACAATAAAAAAATGAAAAAAAATTAAAATCTACTCTACATATCAACTGTGGAGAAATAGGTGGAGTTAAGTAGTTCACAAACAACAATTTTTGTATGACCGTCAACACATATGTAATATTTCAGTCTCCTCAATGTAAAGTGTACAAAACATCAGCCTGAATAATATAATATCACGGTTAAAACTCGTTAAAAAAATTAATTTCGCCTTCTGTGCTGTATGTTTTAGCTTAAGTTTTATTGTATTTATTTCTGCTGCGTTGACAGTGCAATAAAGTGTTTAAAATAAAATCATATAAATTTCAAAACGATTTATTCTCCGAGTGTATATAACACTCGGAGAATAAAACGATAGAAAATACAATATACAAAGGATGACGTAATTTGCGCGTTTTTTGAACACAATATTCCCATGGGTAAGGAAAGGGCATTATTTCAGCCTCTTCTGTCACGCGAATATATTACACATATTTATAGTTAAAAGATCATTTGTTGAAATGGAGCCAAATTTCCGGCGCGAGCTTTCAACGGAATTCACAAAAAGCGCCATAAATTGGCAAATAATCCCCCGCATAACGCAACCTTTGTTTGGCCACACGTGCTTTTAATATTTCGGTAGCAACAAAAGCTGGATTTAGCCGTTGTTGGCGTTACCTAAAGTAAACATACGCAAAAACCGACGACGTCGATGCAGGAGCAGGAATGTGAGAAGTGTTAATAAATTTTATTAAACGATACGCGGACAATGACCGGTTATTGAGACGTCGCTACAATATTCCGGATCGAATTTGTCATGAGAGCGAGGTGCATTGTGCTTGCTGAATGCCGTGAGAAGGAAGAGCTTCCGGCAGTCGGATCGATGCCCCGGGCGATATCTTACCATCGATATTCAATACCATTTTTTATTTCGTATTTTATACGTCATTCATACGTTCCCGTGCTGCTTGATAGTGATTACAATGAACCTCGCTGCATATTTGAGCTTTTCGGAATTGATTTACGATCTTGCGAACTAGTTGTATTACTGCTTTTTTACACTATATATTACGTAGATATTAAGAGTTTAATTTTAAACGCAATTGATTCATTGTATTATATAACCAGACGTTTCGAATGCTTTACAGCGATCGTAGTCACGGGGAAATTGACCAGTAAATGTACATAATACTTGTGTAAATCAAACATAAGAATACACTTTATATTACATATCTACTTGAATGTATGTAACTCTCTTACTTATTTTTTACTATTTCATCATATAGAATTTATTTAATGTGAATATTATATACTATGTTTATCATAAATAAAACAGTAATAGTACACAACTTACCTGCATAGTGGCTTATTTTTTTACTTATTGTAACGATTATTTTAATGTGAATTATATGTAATTTTAAAATGTACTTGAGCACCTATATCAAACCTACCTTCAAATTAAACGTATTTATCAACCTTAGCAAAAATTTGATATGAGAAATCACAAGTTCGTTTACGTTTAAATGCCAGACAATAATTAAATTTGCATCGGGCTCTGGCAAAAACCAGAGTTCGGAATTTAGGAAACAAGGAAAAATTCAGTACATGTGTCAATTGACGCATAGGCCACGCGGGGTTGATAGACGAAAAAAACTAAAACCACGGCCGAACAATCGAAGCCAACTTATAAAATATGTATCCTACTGCATGGCTTTTGTAACTTGCACTCGTTTCTACTATTTTGACCGCGATCGGGATTTTTCATAGCTATGAGAGGGAAAAAATAGACATTTATATACGAACATTGTTATCTACGTATGCCTGACGTTTCCGCGAACCGTACTTCTATACTTTTAGTTTTTGATATTTCACTGTATTTTATGAGGTGCATTTTGTATAGAAATATTTTAATTGGGGTTTACAATTTTCAAACTGACTGAGCGTTTTTTTTTCTTTATATATTAATAATTGGCTTCAAAAAAAAAAACATTTAATTACAGTTAAAATATTTAAAATTAATTTGTAATTGAGGCAATACAGATTTTGATCATAGAAAAGCTAAAAAAATATAATATTAAACAATAAATTAAAAATGATTTTTTGTATTTTTTATCATATTTGAAAACTTCACGTCTGCTTTTTCGAAGAATATTGAAACTTTTATTTTACTTAAAACAGTTATAACAATACCATTAGTTACATTTGTTTGTTAATATTAATAAAAATTATTTAGCTTTGGCAATTAGACTTACAAAACAATAATTTAGGTAAGGAAAAGGAAGCGTCCTTACACGGGAGCTGACAGATGACATCCATAAAAATGGCGCAATCTTGATGTCTGCATTTCGTTATCTGTGGGATGTGATGAAGAAAAAAGTAACAAGCCATTATTCCATGGTCATTAATTAAGTGACCAGACCTTACGTGTCGTTTGGCATTTCTAGTTGTTAAGTGAATCCAGGTAAATAAACAACAGTACTATTTATTATATTATCTTATACTGAAAATATTTGGAAGCATTTTAATTTTAATGCCCAGTATTGTTTTTATTTGTTTTGATAGCATGATAAATATTTCGTTTATATACATAATTCATATACCTAATATAAGCTTTTATATAATTCGAACTTCAATTAAAACAATATAACATACAGTTAAATAATTTATTAGTTTATATTTATGGTTTTACCAGAGGACTACGTACTAATATGTGAAAACATATAGAGCCTTCATATTTAAATTTATTTATTATCTACATATACCTTAAGCGTATGTTAAATGTTGATGAATAAAATTAGTTTGAATGCTGGTTTTTGCGTTGTATTAATAACAGAGAGCCGCCACCGCGTCGCCGAAGATCGCCTGCCGTATTTATTACCTTCCCGACCAATCCGATCGTCATTTTTAACCGTCATCGCTAATTTGCCATTGTTTTGCCCGCTGACGCCACCTTTTTTGCTAAAAACCATAAAATAGATAAGCTTTTCGTAGCTCGGGTGCCATTAATTGATTATAAAACTTTAAAGCGATATGAAATCCCGGAATTCGGTCGAAGTTTGATGTTTGGATGGTTGGGTAATTAATAATACAATGTTCTAGTTTGGTGATTGATTGTTTCACATTTTATGCAGTAAAGACCGTGTGATATCTTTTTAAATAATCTATGTATTCCGTGTCCATTTAGCCGGATCATTGTTTTATGTGGATGGGCTAAAGAAAAAGCAATATATTCAAGATGAACATTATACTTCAATCGATAAGAAAATTACATTAAACGAAAAGTTAGATTATAAGATTATGCAAGAGCGAAGCGCTCCGCCGGCCTGCGATTTCGCTCGTATCGTGTAACGCAGTCAATATGTTAGGCGCTACGGCGTCGTAGGCATCAAGGAGAGGCTGGCATAAAGCACGGTGCAATAAAGAGAATGGATGCCGCCATCGGCCGCCGGCAGGATTACCCGAATCGCCACTATTTATCGCTCGAGCCTTGCGCCCAGGTGCCATCAATCTATTTAATGATCGGGTCAGCACATACTCTAGGTCTTTTTGCCACTAGCGTCGGACGTCGCACAAAACGAAGAGGCAAAGGCGTAGACCGGGAGATGGACGTTTGATGAGGCTCTTTTGTGTCGATCGGTGCCGTTAAAAGGGTTTTCGGATGCGCTATATCAGCTATGTGTGCCTGTATGCGATTTTGCAAATTTTTTATGCAAATTTGCCTATCAACGGCATTGATCCAAAATGAAATGAAAATGCATTATTGTCAGCTTTGAAGTTGTAATAAATGTCTCATAATTGATATCCAATTTTGAAAAATATACATGAATCTGAAGCAAATTAATTGAATATATTAAGAAACTATAAAATCCATTATAAGATTCGATAAAAACTAAACGAGTCAGTGGGATTGTGACAGAACATTAAATAAATACTCAAGTAATAAAATGCCAAGTACGTTCTTAGAAAGAGTCACTTCACGCGGCTGAGACCTGGGGTCATTCAAGTGCGTGTAACGGATGGTCAATAGCACTACAAATATGGTTTGAATACAGACCGGCCTTTACGAACACGGTCATACATCTGTCCGGATCGTGCGCAAAGCAATGCATACGAGGATTTGACGGCTCTTAGCTGGATGTATGGCTCGCCTTTGTCTTTGATCTTTGTGTTTTTGTTTCGTTACGGCGCTGTAAATCACGGTTACACTGGGGAGAGTTATAATGCCTCTTGATATCTTATTTGTATAGCAGAGGTTAATGCGGCAGTTTAATATTATAAGAGGTGTGAATTCTAATTGATGCATTTAGGGTTCTATACTAAAATGGTATAACAGGTTCCTATTATTGAGTCTTCGTTGTCTGTCTGTCTGTCTGTCCGTCTGTTTGCAAATCTGTCTATTTGTCCGTTCGTAACATGGTATAACAGGTTCCTAATATTGAATCTTCGTTGTCTGTCTGTCTGTCTGTCCGTCTGTTTGTATATCTGTCTGTTTGCCCGTCCGTTTGTAACCAGGCTCCATCTCATGAACCTTGATAGTTATAACAGTTGAAATTTCCAGAGATGATGTGAGTATTCTTGATGCCGCTATAGGATTAAGAAATAAAAAATCGTCGTTAAGCAACCATCGGTACGGTCACAAATTGAATGGGTGACAGATTTTTTTTGCACTTGCTCGTTAGCGCATTTGTACGGAACACAATAAAAAAAGTGTCACCGCCCGACTCTGACTTAACCATTTTTTCATATTATATATTTTGGACTGGCATTGTGGGCTGATAAAAATGATGATGATAACAATTTGCTGCGAGACATATTTTGAGGTTGGTATTTATTCCCAAAACTTACTATAAGAGTAATACACCAAGGTACATCATCTCAAATAAGGATAATAACACAGACAAATTATAAAGTGCAAAAACGTATTGTTTTAAAGAGTAACAGTAACTTAATTCTCTATATCTAGTATTTGTTATTAGCTCTTTAGCTACATTTTAGCTTGAAACCTAGATTTGTACGCTAATTTATTACATTATATATCATTTACTAGATTACCTTTGTGTAGTTTCTAATAAACAGCAAATCTTACTTTAATATATTACAAGATATATGTTTTAAGAATAAGATAAAAAAATAAGTTTAAAAAATATGTAGGTAGATAAATATTTGTACATTCGCCAAAAGTGATCACACTAGAATTGCTTCAATACGCAAAGGATTGCAAATCAAATGTAAACTTGGCTATTTTACTTAATAAGACACAATTTTCAAAGGTATGTGCGCGTTTACGTTGTCACACGTCACGTCAAATAATATTTTTTGTTTATAATTTTTTTACTCTTAAAAATTAACGTGTACATATTATAACTATTACATATAATTCAGTAATGTATCGAGTTAATACGTATTATGTCACATGAATAAATAGCATTTGATATATATTAATCTATCACAAAAAAACAAAAGTGGAATAAGTTAAATTGACTTTAAGATACAATTAGATTTAATTATAATAAAAAACATATTTATTAAAAAATCAGTTTTCTGTTATATCTATAAAATATGTATTAACATTGCTTTCATCTAAATATTGTTAAATTCCATATCAACCGAATATATTTTTTATGTGGGAGTCGAGCAAGCTTCGGATCGAATTGTGCCAGCTCGCACTAGGGAAGTACCGCAACCCCACAGAAAACCGGAATGAAATAGTGGCATACCACTGTGATTTGTACGGTGAGTGGGGGAGCCGAAGGCCCGTGGGTGTTTTCCTCATCCGTCCCAGTCAATTCCTTTCCAATCGTCAATCCTTTCCTTTTCTGTATCTTAAAAGCTAAACATTAGGCGAACCGCCAGTTCATTTTTCGCTATGTCATAAAAAAATATCACAATGACGTAACATAAATCAACGGAGACGGTGAAATTGTCCAGCGGTAGGCGGGCTTTCAAGTTCCGGTCAAGTCGCGGGCGGCGCTCGGCTTCCGTTCCTCCAATTTGGCCACATTCAACGCAAGACGTTTGATATCACCCTCTCCCTCCTACCTCCCCTCTCGCCTCACACCTCCGCCCATTTTATAATGCTCATTGGTTTGTTGCTACTGGTCTAGAGTTTTATTTATCACATGCAAATGCGTGTTGATAAGTACTGTTAAGATTATTTTTTTTAAGAAATGTATAACTAATTTAAGGCAATCCTCAAAAAATTATGAAAAGTACCTATGGAACTAACGATCGAACCAAAATAACTAATAATTAAAAAAATTGAAAAATAATAACGATAGACGGTAAAAAACTGAGTAATCACATCAAAATTTCAATGTAATACATTTTTTATGATTAACGCAAGGCGTAATTAAAACTAAGACTTTAAGCTTTTGCTTATTTACCGTGAAAGTTTACCTATTAAATCGTGTAATTTTTGTAATAGGTTTAAATGACATTATATTTAAAATAATATGATAGAACTAATACGTATTTAATTTAATCCCTTAGTCATTCAAAGCTCCCAACGAACTACCAACCTATTCTATTCATAACAATATCAACGATCTCTGATGTGATCGTATTTTACATTGCACGTTTTCTTATAGAGCTAAAAAAAGCTTCAGTGTTTACACGGCAATGGTAAGGGATCATGACGATATCTACCAGAAACGTTGTTATTTTGTGTAACATGATTAAGAAAACGGATTTCCTCATAATGAGGAATTATGGGGATCTTAGGATCTCTCTGGGTCAAGCCAGTTAGGACTAATAGGTATTTAATTTACTCGCAAAGCAGATATTCTCTCTCTACGAATTGTATTGCGCAGTTAGACAAATCTGAAGTCATTCATTAATAAGACTTAAATGTTATATTATTATCCTTAAAAGAAATAGTTTTCTGCTTGGTTTTTATGTATTTTCAAAGAATGACTGTTGGTCAGATATGTTGAATTCTTCTTGCAGAAACATTTATATTATAAAACGAGCTACTCAAACAGATTTAAAGTTCATATTAATTAACGAGCTTCTAGGAATAGCCTTTTTATATTCTCATTTTCACTTTCGTTTTCGGTATTTTAACAAACTTATTTTATCTCGGACAATTTAGGGCGATTTACATTACAAGAACTTTTTTCCAATAACGTGAGGAAGATGCTTCCAGCTTCACACTAGGTACACGCCGACAACAGCTCATTAAGGAGTCCGAAGGGTTAAAAGTCTCTCCGGCGTATCAGCCTTTTTGTAAAAAGAGGCTTAATTAGGGCTCATGCGGCTACCCTACAACCCCTGTAACTTTTAATAAATGTTCGAGAAGCGCTTAACATTCTATACATATAGGTGTGTAGGTCGGATTAAAATACAGCAAGTTTTATTACGCACACAAAATTTATTTTTCGCTCTCACTCATTTTTGTTTTTGCAAAAAATATTTCATCATTTTTACATTGATAACTTTAGGGCATCGTGTGTTTGTATAATGTTATTTTTATTTTAAAGAGTAAAATTGTGATATTCTATAAGGTAGGTAATGTTATTCGTTGCAAAATGCATCAGCAATTTTAAGAATGTAATGTTCGGCGTTTTTTAGGAAATTGGTTGAATATGTATTAAATACATTATTTAACAACTCATTATGGCTCTTTATTTTATGAACTATTTAGTCCTGATCCATTACAAGATATAAGAGATGCATGAATTAAGTAAATTGTGGATTTAAAATAAGGTAAAGCTAAAGTAACAAAATGAACTAGTTTTCTATATATAACTATAATTTTACAGTGTGTAAACGTGAAGTAACACAAATCAATATGGGTTTCCCACGTATGGCGCGTGGCTGCTTACCAAGTCCTCGTGGGAAGGTATTAAATATCTCGAATCAGTGCACACCACCGTCTCTCAATGAACTCTAGATTGCTGCGTCAGATAGTGTTATGTTTGATCACACCAACTACGTCTGACCTCACCTGCCCTTTATATTTGTAAGGGTCGTCTCTCGCTGGCTTCACACATGAGGGTCAGGGTAGGCTGGCTGTAATATTTTAATAAAACGATGAGCGAACTTATCAGCGCCATCTGCCGGCGGCACAATGACGGATCATCCCATAATGCGGACGGTAAAAACACGGGAGTATTGTGGATTTTTTGCCCGCACTTTTATAGTATATTCCGGGTTTTTGTCGTTTGTAATTCATGGGGCTCTTTAAGCTAATGATACGGTCTTATCTTTTAGCATCTTTAATGCAAGACTAGCACCTGAAAGATTCATATCTTATGCGTTTCTTGGGTGACATTGAAAATCCATGCAAATAAATATACTTCGAGGAACACCTGATTTTTATATACATAATAATATAATTGTTTCGGTAAGTAGGTATTTACAAGTACTTTTCAATTTTGCACGAATGAACAAGTACCTATGAAACACAATTCAGCTTTATCGCGCAGTGTCATTGACTTCCCATAGAATGAGACAGTTGAAAATCCATATGTGTAAATGGACATTGTTTACGTCGACGTTGGCTGACAATAATGAGAAAACCATAAAGCTGCTGCCATAGTGGCGGCGTATCGGGACAATCTTCGGGGCTCAATGGAGGTTATTTACATAGCAATAAGGCGAAGATAGCGTCGTCTTCGAACCGAGCTTATCTCTATTATTGCCTGTGTGCACGCGGCTTATGGTTGAAAAGAAAATGAACTGAGGCGACACGGAAATAAAGTATTTAAACAACGCTGATGTATATGCGATTGTGGATTTTGATACGTAAGAAATTTATATTTTATATGTAAAGAGTGTGCTTATTCCATTTTTAATATAACAAATATACAATTTGTTTTGCCTGTTGGTGACGCTCTTCATGGACTATAAAACAAAATAAAATATACAGAACATGTCTATTATACAATAAATTGAAATTAATAATTACAGATTTTTTATCTTATTCCATATCTATTCATAGTACCTCTACCAAAAAGAAGTTTACATTCAATTCCTTTAATAACTTAAACAATGTACATCCACGTTAGACAAATTTAATTTAAAACATAATCAAACATTAGTATATGACAGTCTGTAAACACGCGGCAAATTGAGCAGGGGTAGCAAATATTAAAACGAAAATTTATGAAGTGTGACTGCGGATCGCTCGCACCGTAGCGAAGTGATTTGTATGGAAATTTCATAAATGTCCCACTCAACGGGTGCGGAGCCCGAAGGTGTCATTTGATGACATAATTTGGGAGCTACATAAAACCCGCCAGATTTATGTTTGTTTGCCCGTCGCTTTATTGAATAGGTGCTGCGGAGAGCGTGCTTTTATGGGTCTTTTTTGTACATGTATTTCACTGTTAGGAATTATAGATTTCAATTTGTTTGCCATACACGATATTTCAATTTGCCTTAATTATGGGACCAACATGAGGATCGTATAGTTTGTGATATATATGTATAGAAATAGTTTTAAATAGAATAATGTCTTGTTATTACAAATATAACTCAACTTGTATATTACTGTAGCAAGGTCACTGATTGACACTAAGCAAGTAAGAAAAAAGTTCTCATCTATGTGAAAAACAACCAGTGAAATCACATCAATATAATCATGCAGTGCTTCTGTAACACAATCAAATAAATTCATATTTAACTATACTAGCTGCGCCCCGCGGTTTCACCCGCGTAAGTCCGTATCCCGTAGGAATATCGGGATAAAGAGTTGCCTATATGTTATTCCAGTTGTCCAGCTATCTAGGTACCAAATTTCATTGCAATCGATTCAATTGTATTTGCGTGAAAGAGCAACAAACACACACACATCCTTACAAACTTTCGCATTTATAATATTAGTAGGAAGTATAAAGTTGGAAATTTTAAAGAATATAAAACTCTCTTTAGATGATTTCCTCATTCGAAAAGGGTAATAAAAATCAAGCTCCTTATATTACACACAGCAATTAATAACGAAACAGCGCTGTAAATCAAAATAAAGGCAGCAGCGAGCGTGAATATTGTTTGCTTAAACAAGAGACGCGATGGCATATGGCTTGATCCGCGATATCGCCGCACTGCAATCGCTTTTTTATTCCAAGCCCATAACTGAACCGCCTATGACCGCCCGAACTTGTGACGTATAAATTTTTTACGTGACATTTTATATGCCGCGGTACTGTGAATATCCTTTGTTATTAAAAATTGGTGATGTATATTTCTGATGGTGCTTGCATGTCTTTTGGAAGCGCTCGTCAAGTTATATGGGTCGGTTTTTATTGAGTTTGCTTTTTCAAGGGGCCAGATTTGTAAGACAAATTATATTATAAAATAGTTTGTCACAGTTTTATCCAAGATCTAATGCTACTTTAAAGAATTTATTTTACTATATCAAAAGTACATTTAACCACGCTATATCGATGTATTGATGAACTTATCAATCCTCCCTTTAATTCCTTTCCAGTCATTGTAGTGATTTGATAAGTAGAACATCTTTTTTTCTGTTCTTTCAAAATTTCTAATTTATAAAGCATTTCAATGCTATAAACTAAAAATTAAAAGTAGAACATCTTCAAATATTTTATTGAGGATTTATGGTAGAAAATGTTATGAAATATCATTTGCTGTTGGGTGGCTTTATTCATCCATTACACAAACGGACTTTTCTTTTAACCCTTCTTCATATAGTCGTACCTTATTTGGTCAAAAAAATCGTAAATGTGCTTTAAATATCCGTAGAATGCTAGTGTAGTGTGCCACCATAAGTCGCATCATCCCTCCCGTGACACAAAAAGTCGCGGATAAAAGAGAAATTGCATTATTTGACACAAATTATTGAAAACGCTTCCACGTAGCAACAAACTCAATTGTCGCGTGTCAATTAATACCACTCGGGCACTAGTCGTTTTATTTATTCACATCGATGCTTGCCTATTATTAGCGTTGGTTTACGAGAATTCAATTCCAGTTTTTTCAGCGCTTGCACAATCATCGTAATAATATCATTATACATATTTGATAATGGATATTCGATATAAGTTAGGCTTTGCATACATAATTTAAGACAAAAATATTACAATTATATTTCAAATTGAAATTTTGGAAAAATATTTTTCATTTTGACGCTTTTTGTTCTAGTAATGCTTAATTGCAATGTAGAGATTTTTATCTATATAATGAAGATAAAGTTAATGTTAACAGTCGCTTGAAATTTTCCTGAATGAGTTTTTAGATTTTTGTATCATTCTCATCACTTCAATTGTGAAGATCGAGATGTTCATGGGCTGTGGTGAACCTATCCATCAGACGAACCACCAGCTGTTACCAGTTCCCCACTATTACATAAACAGACAATCTTTATACGTATAGACTGCTGTAGGCTTGATGTTATCTCATCTTCTATGTTCACTTATATTTTAGGATTCTGGATGGTCATAATATGAACTCAATATGAGTGATACGCTTAAATCCAAACTACGTATTATACGAGCATATTTTAAAGCGGATTGTATTATTTGAAGAGTCTGGTATATTAATTGCCAGCATGAATCTAGATTGTAGGGAAAGGTAAAGATAAGATCATTAGTACAGGTCCAGTCAAACGATGCCAAAATGTTTAGATCCCATGGCTTAGTTTGACACTCGAAGAGTTTGGAACAATTACTGCCTAGTCACCACGAAGCTAGATTGTAGGATAATTAAAAATGTAAGTCCATGTTTACACTGTCAGTCAAATCAAAGCGGAAACGTTTGCAGCTGGCCAGCGCAAATGCAAATGCGGGGGGTGTTGTGAACGCGCAGTTGGCTGCATTGTGCCCTCCCCCCCCTCGCCGCATCCCGCGAGAGTTTGTTTTTCGGGGCAAATAGCTATAGGCTTGATAATGGCCTCGCGGATCATGATTGGTATCTGGCGGTTACTCTACTTGAATCTTCTTAGTCATGTGAATTTGCGTTTTAAGTGTCATCTTGTTGTTATATTCTAATTTCTGAGTAATAAAAGAGAATTAAATAATTATTCTGTGTTCAAATATATGAATTGATAAATGAATAAATTATTGTAGTTAGAGATGTTGTTAGTTTACTGAGAATAGTTCCATTTGGTTCAGAATAAGATGTGTTATCAGCGAGTTATATGTGGAGGCCTGTGTCCCAGCAGTGGGAACATATATGGGATGATGATAATGATGATGATGAGGTATTACATATACAGCTGATGAAGATTTCTCCAATTCTATAATTAAAAAAAAATCGCCATCGAGGTAAGGTAGAGCACCTTCCACACAGTTCGCCTTACAGCGAGTGGCGGATGGGTTTTGATTTTTGTAGTTTCGTATTATTTGCGTATTTATCCGCCCGCCGCCCGGCAGATACATTTATTTGTGCCGTCTCCCTCCCCCCACTCTCCCCCCAATCGATTGATCGCGATATCATTGCGATAATAGGGCAGCGCGTCCGACGCGCGGTTCCGTGACTCGAAACGCGAAATATGGCCGCCGAACCGGTCAACCGTGAGCGAAAAATCAGCCTGTTGATGACGATATACGACTGTAGAGGCGGTGCCTTGGTTCAAGCCTTTCTTTATAGGATCTATTTGAATTTCATGATAATATAATGGTATTATGAAACCGGCGTGAAATGGTATCCTACTGTGTTTCGTACGGGGAGCCGGAGGAGCCGTTTTCTTTTCCTCTACCCAGTACATCCCATCTTTCGAGTCGTCAATCCTTTCCTTATTCCTTTCCCTTTAAAAGCGAGCACCGCATACGCAAAGAAACTAGCGAATGTTTATGGGCAGGGGTGATCGTTTACCATCCATACAACAATAAAGAACTTTTAAAACAACGTTGAATTCTGGCGTATGATTATTTATTTTACCCGAGCTTTTTGATCAGTGTTGTATCTAACTTAACTGATTTATTAGATGAAGAAAGTAATAACATCATTAATTAGAAATTATATTATCAGAATTATACATGTTTAACAAAGTTTACGTATCTACGTTCTCAGTCTCGTTTTCTAAAATCGTCTTCTACTTAGTGTCAAATATGTACCATTACTATACGTACCTAATGCTCCATCTACCATAATCGCTTCGAGTTGCACGGAAAGCAAATATTTGCGCTGTGAGTCTATAGAATTATATTATGATACTAAAATCTCCATCGGATGACTCGTTTTTGTTCGAAACTTTATGAAGTGTCAAACATCACACGGTGTTTAAGCGTCAATCAATCTTTTCTTCGTAAGCCGGTGGCACAAACAAACATATAAACCAGAAAACATGCAAATGAGCCGACAAGAACCCGAATGTAAATGAGCTACCATAAAAGGCACGGTTAAATCTAACCAAATAATATTTGTTGGATAAAAAAAGATTTGTCATGTGAGGCGCATGCTTTGAGTTATCAATTTAAAAGTCGGCATTATGGGAATAATGCTGGGGCTAAATAAAACATTTCAATTTGGCGATCCGGTTGCGACCCTATCCGAAAGCGCTTTGTTGATCTCAGATCTCGTATTAGTAGTTTTGAAGTACAGTTACGGGCGAATTATATGTACATCATTATTGAGGTGATTTTCGCATTTCGTTGTAAATAGTTTTTGGAGATATTAAGCGAATTGTTTTTTTATTGCTAAGGTTTAATTCAGACAAAAATGTATTGGTTATTTTGTATTGTATAGGCGAGATTGTAATAGATATTTAAATTCGAATTATATTACGTTTTTGTTTATTAAATTGGGTTCTACGCGAGCGAAGTCATAAGCAGAATTAGTATTATATTTTGACATGTTGCCTTTTTTTGTTAATTGATGTTTATGGATTTACATTATTATCTTATTAATAAAACATGAAGAATTATTACCGAAAAAAAAAAATCATAATTTCAAAATTATCATGTATATTAAAATTTTGATATGCCTACGCATAAAATATTTAAAAATAATAATATTACGTTGCTGAATGTTTAATGTATTTACGAGCGCGATAGTCCCCACAGTGGGTACCCAAAACGCAGTGTATGCTTGGTTAAGCCCGCGCCCCTTCCGTAACAAGAAAGGGGTAGTTAGCCTCTATTGTCTCAACCCCAATACGGTTGCATTCAGTTAGATAGATCACTGCACGAATGTTGTAACCCACAAAGATTTTCTAATAAAGCGTATTTTATACATACTTTTTAAATGCTTTTTTTTATAAACTACGAAATAGTAACGTACGTGACAGTTTAGTGAAACGCTATTTTTACAAAATCATTTTATTCGGTATAAATCTCTCAGTGCTACATTGGGTGTGATGGAAGTTGTCATAAAAGTTGTTATTCATAACGCACACTAATGCATATGACACTGAAAGAGAAACACAACAGCACAATAAGTATCTAAATTATTTAAAACGAATAAGTTCATCTTGATAAAACTACCATAAACTGAGTAGTTATTAGGTTATTCAGAAATATAACATACTACCTGCACTATGCGGTTTCACCCGCGCAAGTCCGTGTCCCATAGGAATATCGGGATACAAAGTAGTCTTTATGTTATTCCAGTTGTCCAGCTGTCTACGTACCAAATTTCATTGCAATCGGGTCAGTCATTTTGCGTGAAAGAGCAACAAACACACACACATCCTTACAAACTTTCGCATTTTTAATATTAGTAGGATTAGTAGGATAGTAGGACAATGTGTATAATCCTTACGCTAAAGGTTCTATATAACAAACATACATAACAAGTAATACACACTAATCAAATCGTAAAACAGTCTATTTTTTATCATCTGCGAAGTCTTAGAACAGCCGCAGTTCCAGCCGTGCCCCGTCCCCACAAAGACGAGAAACACGGAAAACACTTAGCTCTGTTGACACTACACTTTACCGCTGATTCTACTCCAGCCTCGAACGGGACACTTCGCAATCATTGACGTTCTTAATTGTTCCTCTTGCAATTTTCATTTATTTAAATGCAGTTAGCGCGTCGTTGATTACATGGAACATTTGTTTGTCTGATGTTTCGGTTCGGTTCAAATGTGTTTTTGAGTTTGGCGAATTCGCAAGATTTGCTCGTCTTATTTGTTCTTAATTTATCGTTTTGAATAATGTTAAATGTTTTGGTCAAGTGAAATTTTCGCTTTTTTATTAATTATTACGTCTGTTTGTTTGCAAACGTATAGGTATATGTGAATTATTGTATATAGCGCCTGTGAATACGATGGAATAAAAAAAAGATTAGATTAAATTTATTAAAACTATTTGGCACGAATAATTGACATTAAAGCAAGGTGCTGCTTAAAAAATCTGCTCCTCTAAATATATAATAAACTTATCCATATCTTAGTGTACTAAAATAAAACATATCAAACATTTTATTACGTTTTTTCCTAAAAATACAAATCTAAATATAATATACATATATACTAATAAAATAGTTCGAAATTTTAGGACGATCCATTTGTAATGGACATGATTTAAATTAGAGTTTGGACGGAACTTTGTAAACGCACGTTCGGTAATCATAAATAACGCAGCCGTTAAAAACAATTAAAACTGAAACTATCAAACAGTAGCGTAATGAATGGCCGACGTATAATAACCGGACTGCAAATCTAGTTTGAAAGGGGAGTGCGGCAAGTTCGGTGAGCCTCCATGGCCAGACTCTCACCACACTTCGGCGTGTTGGGTGCCCTTAAACCGAACAAATTAACGTCCTAAAATGCGGAAAAATCACACGCCAATATACATATTACGCCAATCACAATTGGGCTCAGTATTGCGTGACCGCGCCCGGATGACTACGTAATAAATCCGACAGATCGCTATAACGTGTTCTTTGTCGCTTTGGCCACGTCCCTCTCACACAATGGCATACTTATTAGGGATTTAGTCCAGATATTAGTTGGGGTAAGGGCATTGTTTGGAGTTTAATAGAATCGGGTGCCCTGTTGTAGGCCCGCGTAGTTGTTGTACGCCGTAGGGAACATTTGATACGCCATGTGCTGCGAATTGCTTCTGAGTCATAGCTGGAGACGCAAATATTTTGCTATTCTTCTTCATTATACGGTTAGATAATGAAAATATAATGGTTTACCATTACATAGTAGTATTCTTCTATACATATTTGCTGCAGAGTATAAATACGAAGAGAATATGTCACAGTCATGGAGTAATAAATATGTATAAAGATTATTTATAACTTTTTTTTTTTTAATGTGTTAGGTATTTTTGTTCCATTATTTAAGACACGACAAATATATAATATTATCCTTCGAAAAGCAATTAAAGCAATTTAATTTGTAATTAATACTCTCATCCACAAAACATTCACATCTATTGATTTTTTACAATTAACATAACAAATGCAATATTTATAAATGTATAAAGCTAATAAATTTTAAACGAATAGCATATACGTAATACAGATACACAGAAGCCATACATAGATATATTAAAACGTGCTTCGAATATTTATAATACATTCGTAGTTGTTGTAGTTTGGCGATTCACAGTCGGATGCACATTAAAATCGGGATGCATCTGAGATGTACCCTAGCAGATCGATAAAGTGCCCCTCGATCGCGCCCCTTATTGAAAATTATAACAATGGCACACCGCTCTCTGTAGCCCTCTTAACACTCACTGATTTCGGAAATGCACTATGGATATGTCTGTCTATATTTGAGTAATTTTTTATTCAGATTTGTTGTTATTTGTTAGATAGTAGATTGTTGTTATTCTATGTTTTAAGTCACATGGTTACTGAGTCGATTATTAATTTCTATACTTTATGTGTTATTGTGATGTATGACGTATGTAACTGTAAAGTTTCATCTAAATCCGTAGAGCATTTTTTGCGTACTAGTAAAGCAAACTTTCCTCAATCATCACAAAATTGCACCTTTATAATATTTACAGGAATATTAACTGTGATATTTTATAATGTCACAATCAGAATGAGGTTGTTTTCTTCCTATGCTTATACGATATAAACTAAAAGAGCACTCTTAGGCACTCTATAAAATAACTCGATTTGATAACTTTAGTTGCAAACAAAAAAAAAGCAAAATTTGTGTTCAGACGTCTTTAGCAGAAACTGTTACTCAATAAAAAAAAAATAATAAAACAGATAAATCACAATAATTTCAACACGGCATCATATCCACATGCATCGCATAGTAAATCGTGTTAATATATCGGTCGGAGGCCATAGAGGGGATTATAATGAGGCGCGCCCCACTAAGTATTTTCGACATGCGTTGCCGTCACCCGCGAAACATTCAGCTGGGGGTTAACATATCCAAAATTGCAATCGCTACTGGATTCCTTGCTGATGTTCGAGCTTTATCAGCTAAGCAAATGTTTGTTATGCGGAGATCTATCAGGGAGTGTGTTATATGAATGATGTCAAAGTAAACTGTCTTTCGCTTCTAGAAGGAATTCCTTTTCGTCATATATTCCTTCGTCATAGCGAGTGTGTATACAGATAAACCACGTAGTCAATGAATTATTCATTATTCTCCAAGTTCAATGTTGTAGGACTGCTAACATATGCACTATATAAAAAATTGAAAATCTTAATTGATATTGAAAAGGAAGTTATTATAGAAACATTATAAAAAGATTTTGCAATATTTTTGACAGTGTTGGTGGTAATTATATCTTAACAGTTTTCACAGAATTCTGTCAGCCATCGAACACTAAATGTGGGAACGTATTAATAATAAAAACGATTCATTGCGCATATCCACTTAAAATAGCTAACAACAGAATATTTAAAATTCGCTATGCAGTCACTTCCAGCGTAGAAACTTTGCGCTCGTAATCATTTGTCATATTTATAGTAGTCGAAAAAATTAAGTACCCAGTAGTTATGAGAATTCGGCCATAATGTAAAATCCGGCACGCGTCGTATATTTTTTAGGCCCCCGATCAGTTCCCAATTTCACCGACTTCGTAGAATTGTAATTTGAAAAAAGTACTCGCAAAACAGTGGAACTAATTTCATTTTGGTGTCGCGTGGGTGCAATAAACGGCCCACAATGCGGCCAGTCCTATACGTCATTAGTCAAAGGAATCTTTCATTGTATCACTCATACCGAGAATGTTTAAAGAATCCGATCCTTTGTCACGTTTCAAATAACCAATTGTCGCATTGTTTTTACCATTTTGTCCCCTTTGTATAATTGTTAGGAAGTTAAATGTAGTTAATTCTATTGTGCGTGTTTTTATACGTTTGTGTGCGATTTTACGCTGCTATGCTTGTTTTCGTATAGAATTGGGTCGTTTATTGGAGACGGCGGGAACCTGTCAATACGAGGTGTCGTGTCTGCTGATAATTGATGTATTAATTGTTTATATTTCGTTCTGGAACGAGACGAATGGGGCGTCTTGTCACACATACTGAGTATTCGAAACATTTTTCAGTTTGCCTCCGTCTGCACTGTATAGAATTATTTTAACGTTATTTTTTCAATTTAGAATTAGATTAGAACTACATTTCAAGATATTGAATGTTGAGATTTCGTATAATACTTTGTAAAATTACACAAACTTGACAAGAAATTGCGAACCAGCAGAAACGTTTACCATTATCAATTTCAAACCATTTATCAATATCAAATTGCATTATTTATTTTTATTTTTGCATTATTTACTTAAAGTTATCGATATGTGTCCGTACGTATATATTATTCAGGCAATAGTTGATTTCTACCAATGAAACTAATACAATATAATAGAATGACATTTTTTTCTAGAACGGAATTGCTGCAAATGTAACTGAGGATAGCAAAAACAAAACAAAAGAGTAATACCAGTGGCAGTTAAACAATATTATTTATGACAACGGGAGCATTTTGAGTTTTATTTGCCCTTCGAAGCTTATTATTATTGAATTAGTTTACTTTAGAGACATTTTTGAATATAAAATGCACGTGCCCAGTGTATATGTATAATACGTAGTTTGATGGTCATTTAAATGCCACAGATTATATTCACCAGTAAGTCAATGGTGTGATAATTTTAAAATTAATCGATTGAATTTCTTTTCACACTCTCACAAATTAATAAGTTTTTTATGTGGTTTAAGTAGGTACAACTGATTTTGAAGTTGAAGGTCATTTCACGGTTACGTTAGTATTCTATCTAAAGTTTTTTGCACAATTTCGTACTTTAAATAACCGTAAGATACGTCTACAATCGATGACAGTCTAATCATTTCAAAAAAACAGTTACAAAATTACCAATAAACGTCTCAATAGCCCATACAAAACAAAGGGCCGATCACCCAATTTGTAACGAGCAACTTTCTTTCATTGCTCAAAACTGTTATTTTACGACCAGCTTTCAGTGATAGATAACTGTACTATATTAACGGTACAAATCTACGTCACATCACGTCACTAGATGTCATCCCGTGGCGGGTCCGTTATCCCAATAAACCAATATAACGGTCCAGCTGAACCATTTTCGAGTAACCCTTTCAACAATTATGAATACGTAATTACACAAAGCACCGTAATATCGGTAACAGTTACACAAAGAGTAACGTTAGCCGGCCGTCGAAAGAAAGCATAATAAACTTTCTCCTAGAAGGGTACTTCCTAGTTGGCCGTGACGAATTGCGATTGAATCCTTTGGACCAAATAACTGAAACACTTTTATTTACACTTCAACTGAGTAGTTATTAATAATTCTAAGGTGTCTTTTTAATTTTAATATATAGATGGAGTTTTATTCAGATTATGGCCCTTGTTAGTTTCAAGATCTGTGTTATTTTTAGTGTACCATAGTTCTCGTTTCATAATGTCAATAATGTTGCCCTTTGCTTTCTTTTCCCCTAAATAGAAAGCCAAATCAAAACTGGCTAAGATTTTATAAATTCATATCACAATCATAAACATCTAAAAATAATCAGCTCAATTTTTTACTCTCTCGTTTATATAGAGTATTCATAATGATCTTTGGCATCATATCGAAAACAAATCTTAAACAACTACACCAATTTTAGTAAAAGATTACTATCAGATCAATAAACAATGTTTGTTGTTGTTATTTTCATAAATTTGATTAGAAATTGATAATGTTAAAAAACTGTTTAACTATTGATGAAAACTTTTTTCAGTACACGCTATTTTCTGAGTACCATAGACCAGATTTTCTCCCTATTCAACCATGCTATGAGAAGCTACGCGTTGTGGTTTCATACGCACAAGTCATAATACAGGGACTGAAATATTTAGTACGTGCTGTTTTTGATAATTTTTTGTAATAGAGGGAGTGATTCGATAGCAAGGTTTATATATAAAACATCACACTAGTACAACACAAAATCAATACATTTAAACATTAATACATGTTTAATGCTATACGAATAACTAATACGTATACATTAGTGTATGTATAGCACAGACTATATAATTAACAACATGTACGCACAGATTAAGATGTGTTCACAGTTTGACGTAGCGATTAGCTGGGATTACCAATGTTTGCTTGCTGTCGGCTTCGCGACAATCTTGGGCTGATATAATATTGACTTTGGATGTTAAATAGACAAATAATTATAACAATGTATTATGTTGGTCAGGGCTTGAGTGTTGTGTTGAAGGCCTTTACTTTTATAGGATGTTTTTTTTATTTGCATTCAAAGCACCACATCTTGACATATTACGAAGTATTTAATAAATTTACTTATGAAAAAGCCAAAACATATGACAGTAATCGAAATAAGTATAAAAGATTTCATTAAAAGAAGTATACTATGTGATAAGATGTTATGATAATAATTAAAGTTGTATATTATATTATATATACGTTAATTTTATCTTCATTAGCATTCTTCTATTTATATTAAGGAAAAAAGCGTACTGCAAGTATAGTAATAATAGTTTTTATGTGTAAGAGAATGGTTTTCATTGATAAATGGGGTTTGGTTTAAACTTTCATTGCTACTTTTCCTGCTTTACCTACGTAAGACTTAGGTAGTCGAGCAAAGTAGGAATTTTACTCATAAAGAATATCAATACTCTTATTCACATACTTCTGTATGTTTGTACCTATTACGTACCAAAAAGGGGCTATCTAACACTAAAAGAATTTTTCAAATCGGACCAGTAGTTCTCGAGATAAGTGCGTTCAAACAAACTCTTCAGCTTTATAATATTAGTATAGATATTTCGAAGTAGAATCTGTGAAAATTCTCACTGACGTTAGTTAGTTTTAAAACTAATTCTGACTCTTTTAATTGAGTAACTGAAATGGTTCGTAAACATTACACAAATATTCACTTCGTCCACTATCAGGCGCGCGACATAACATTTAGAAACAAGTCGGAGTACAAATTACTACCCAATCATATAATATTATTATATCCTTGTAAATATCTATGATGTAATATATCTTGGATTATAAAGATAAATAGAATAGCAACGACGGCCAATTTGTTTCCCTTTAAGTCTCCTTAATCCAAGATGTTTGAGCTATTTGTGTAATGGATTCAGAGGCTTAAGAACTCAATCTTTCTTTACTCGTTTTACTGTTGTTTCCCTGTTAATGGTGTGGCGGATTCTAACCGTAATTTGCAATTTACTTTAATCCGCTTGGCATGTTGCACTTAAAATTTCTTGATTTACGTTTCGATATTTAATACTATTTTAAAGTTGCTGATCAAGTCTACTCGTATGTAAAACACCCTAAAATTTAATGAAATTTGTTATAAAGTCATTAACTGGAGGTTTAAAATTCAGTTATAAGTTTAATTAATAAGAAAGTAGTTTCTCTTTTATTTAAAAGAAAAATACAAAATATCGATAACTTATTTGTAGGTATTGTATTAAATTCAGCTTTAACATAATTTTTATCATGTGTAGACCGCTTTCTCTGAATAGTGACAATTACGCAAACACAGTGCAAGAAACGTGAAGCACTTAGAAAAAATATCGATCTGGTAAGCAAACAGCACTTGCTAGCTACACATAATTATTTCATTAAACGTTTTTCAATAAATATGAAAAATCATAGACGATACAATGCCAATTTGCGCATTGGCTATCGGAGCCTTATAATAGTACAATATAAAAATTCACGAAATACATAATAAAATAAGGGCACAGAAAAACTGTCGCGAATTTGCGTTTATCGATCGCCGTTCGTCTCGCTCGCCGGGCCAATGTATGTCGGTGTTAATTCATATATGCCTCGTTAATTCTCCTTAACGCCCGCGTCGATGCCGCGGTACTAATGAATTTCAATTTGTTTCCCGCCAACGTTTTAAAAAAATATCAAAAAAGCGCGCCCCGCGTGTTGCTAAGCAAGTTAGCGCGGTTCGTTCAAAATTTTATTTCGTTGGGAATTGAATTCGTGTTATGAAATACGGCTTGCTGTTTTGTGAGAACTTTATTTATGGATTATTGTTTATCTATGTATTATATTATATCGTCATTGCTGTCATCCCAATTCCTGAAAATCCATAAAGTAAAGAGCTCTAAGTCCCACAACATCGGTCGAGAAAGTGGGACGTATGATGAAAATATGCATCCATATCGATTAAACATTTTTGATCATCGTTCAACGAATCAGCCGGTACCGGTTAATTCTAACTCGATATATATACTGCTTCTATTTATAATTTCTTTCAATTTGTGCATAAAAGTGTCTCTACTAATATAATAAATGTAAAAGTAGCTCTATCTATATGTGTGTATTTTCTTTACGTAAAACCACTGAACTAATTCGGATGAAATTTCGTATGGAGATAGTTTCAGACTTCGGAAAGGGCATAGAATAGTTATTTCCCGGAGATCTTACAGGCACGGGAGCTATACGGAAAAGACCTATAAATTTTTCTTCACTACGCTGCACGGGCGGAAACGTAGGTATAAATGATAAATAGTAACAAATACATAATAAGAATAATATCACAAAAACCACTCACTTCTAAAGCACCCACAGCACGGCGGGCACGTGCACGCATCTTCATTTATATTCACATCTCACCTGAAGCAAATTGAATAATGGTCGAGGCGAGGAAAGTTATCATAACGCGAATAGCGTAGGTAAGTTTACAGCCAGAGAAATGTACCTACAGACTGAAATTGTGTAGGCGAACGCTGTTGGATGGAATTAGAAAGGATCTTTATGGATTATCTGGTGTTTGTGAAAACAATATGAACTGGGTGTTGCGTAGCTTTGAAAGGTCATAGTTTGATTAGTTTACTTCTCTTATCGAATTAATTCTAATTTTAAAATTAATTACAGAGAGCTTCACCTTAATTATATATTTTTTTTTCAATTCGAATGTGTGTGCACCAACAAAGGGTTATTTAAATGTTTTTTTTAATTTTATACCATTTTTCAACATTCAAATTCTATTCTATGTTATAATATACGTTTAGAAATTGTGTTTAAAAATCCTTAAAATTCTATTCTTTAAATTGCATAAAAAAGAACCTTTGAAAAAATAAAAAATCTTCTATTTTTTCAATTGTTTTTCTCTTGTCTTCTCTGTTTCTTAAATCTAACCGTCATATGCAACATGAACCTGTTGCTAGGTATACACATTTACGTCATATTTACAGAAACTAAACACAAAATACGAATACGTATGTGTACTCGTAAGTTTTCAGTGTGTCATTCCAGCAGAGAGCTGTCAACGCAAGAGTGTGCCCAACCGCGGACGTACTGGAGTGCATGCGTATTGTTTCAACTGGCATTGATAAAACCACAGATAACATAATACTTTATAAAACAAAACTAAAATGTATTACATACGATCATAGTACTGTCTAGAATTTGTGTGTTAATTGATATTCATGCGCGTTATTTTTAATTAAAAAGTAAAAAGGCTAGAGATGTAATGACAGTTGTGTAATGATATTTGAATTTTGAAAATCGAATACAGGTATAGTGATTTTGTAGTGATTAAGACACGATCAATCAATTTGATCCATTCAAAATCTAATCTTCTAAAATATGTACGTAAATATAAGCATAATTTTAGCGAATTAATTTATAGGTATTTAGTAGCATCGCTTTTTTCATATAAAAATACACGTCTGTCTAAACTAATTTTATGGTGAGATTTATTGTGAGCTTTAACAACAAGGACCGATTGGATTTTATTATATACTGTAAACCAAAATCGATAATGTGTTTAGTTATTTACATAACATTTCGGTTAAATGCAACGCTGCCTTTGATCTTCAATATTCATACTGTGCAGTCGTTTTTTTACAACGTTTCGTGTAAACCTATTTACATATAACGGTCTGAACGAAAGCTATTGTTTTTGAAATTGTAAAAACTCCATTACTATTTGGGTTCTACTTTTTACCAATTTAGAGCACCGTTACACTTTTACCAAAGGAAAATAAAGACATTTTTATTTGCGCCAAAAAATTCGCAATAAAATTTACAGTTACGGTAATGTGAAATGGTGTAATTTTAACTGCAGTATTGTAAAATAACTTAGGTTTATTGCTAGGTTCGCGCGGCTTACCGCTGTTAGCAGCGGCCAACATTATTTAATCTAATTGAATTACGAGTATGTTTACTGTGAGCTGTGTATATATTGGGTGTGATTCGTTCGTTATTATGTTACATTGAGAGCTTTAACGTTAAGAAGATATTATAGTTCATGCTCACGATCGAACTAATTAAGTGTAGTTCTATTCAAAATAATTAATCAAGCTTTTAAATGTAACAATTAAAACACAACAATAATAAACACATTTAATTTTTGCCCATGATAATTGTTGGTATCCTGATATTTTAGGTTAACACTATCTTTTTAAGATAAGTCTTGAATAATATTCGTAAAAAATTGCTGCGAATCCCATTAATTATTTAATTGTGTTACTTTTTAACTACTTGATTAATACTGAATACTTAATGGAAATACAATAAAGTCCCAGAATCAACGTAACACAGAAATAACAAACGCTGCCAAGCATACGGCGCGCCATCGGTCTAAGAAAGTAGGGTCAAGGGAGCCGCCGTAAATCATAACAAACATCTTAACCCTTTGGTTACTACTGGCCATGTGCTGTTAATTGGCGACCGGGTAAGGAAATTGGTCGCCTGTAGCAGCTTCCGTGAGTTAATGACTAGACGCCCAGTGGATGGACCTGCAAACCAATTTAGGCGTGCGCAATTTCTATGTAGGGGGTTAGCCGACTCAATTTGGTTTAGTTATAAAGGTGATTGCGTGTTTCATATTTATTGAATGTTGCGTTGGTTGTCTAAGTATATGAATGGATATCGAGATTTGTGATGATGAGACGAGTCTAATGAAATTAATAGAATAAGACCTGAATTGGGTTCAATAACAGTGAATTCTCCTTTATAAAAACTTCAATAATCAATGATGATTACCGATTAATTAAATTTTTGAGGAGTGATCGGGGAGGAAAAGTCGATCAATACTGACGGAGCGGTTTAGGCGTAAAAATTTGATTTTTTAATAACAAGCTAGATTATCGTAAACATAATACGTAAGGATATTAAATGTAGATCTATATCGCACATTTATTTTATTAATATTTATGTCTTACGTTCAAATGTGGCCTCTGGTATATATGCGTATTGCGTTGAAGAGTTTTACATAACGCCCAAAAAAAAAAATCTATGGTCTTGCAGTGTGAATATCAAACAATTTTTTTTTGTGAAATTAATAAAAAAACTAATTAGTATCAGAATAACTTACGGACTCTATTTCGGCAAACTAACATATCCGTAGTAATTAGAGCCGATCATAGCTAAAACGTAGTTTAATCATGATATACAGTCTTTTATAGATAGTTATTTAAAATTAATGCAAGGGAAACGTTTTAGTCGAAAAATGCGTTAAATGAGAAATAAAGAAAGTAGGGCAAATGAATTTCTAGAAATAGAAAAAGAAACTTACCTGTATGTACCGATTCCTTTGAGCAAACACACAGTAGCTTTGCCTGAAGCATTTTTATAACCTAAGGATAGTTAAAACAATATTTTTGGGTCAGTTTATTGTTTTTTATTGCCCGCTCTTTTATGTCGCCGCCATTCCTCGACAAACTTTCTTCTTGTATTTTTTGGACTTAATTAGTTTTCTTACTGCTTTCGGTAAACCATAAAGGTTAATATTGTTATGATAAAGAAAATTTTTGAAGTAAAAACAATTGTTATACTGACTTCAGACTGTATAAGACTTCGGTGTTTTTTTATTATAAAGTGAGTTAGGTAATTTCGTTTATTGTAAATTTTATATTATGTAGATTTAAAACACAAACTACCACCAAACAAACGACCCTAACAATTTATTATTTTTTTATCTCATAGCGGGCAACTGAGCTGGTGGTAAACGATCACCATCGCCCATGAACATTCGCAGAGGCTCAGACCTCTAAGAATGCGCTGCACGGTTTTAAGGGATAAGAGATAAGGAAAGGATTGATGCCTGGAAAGAACGAGTGGACTGGGAAGGGCTAGGGGAAGGAAATAGGCCTGCAGCTCCCCCACTCACCGTACGAAACACCATAGCAAGCTATTATTTCACGCCGGTTTTCTGTGGGGGTGTGGTACTTCCCCGGTGCGAGTTGACCCAATTCGTGCGGAAGCGTGCTCGACTCCCATAATTGAAATTGTGGGATATAATTATATGTATAATTTATGTTGATAAAGTAACACTATAAAACATGTGTAGGCATAAATAAATAAAAAATTTCAAAATATACTGAATAAAAACAAATGTGTTATATAGCAATTGAATAATTCTTAGAATATTCTTATTCTGAATATCATTGAAATAACCTAATGAAAAAAAAAACGCAAACATCAATCAGCCATGGCATTCGTTATTTATTCGGTTCATTAAGATTTTGAAGTGTTTCGTTGAGATTTTTTTTTTCCTGATTTGATTCGGACGGAAGGAATGGAATAAATATTAATAATAAAGGAGGGTTTGCCTTCCAAATTACACAGAGAAGGCGCAGCGTGTTGACGACTCCTAATTTGAAGTAATTTGCATAGATTATGCCAGTTCGTTGAGTGCCAATCTTTTTAAGTGGCTTCTTCCACTTATTTGCGTTCTTACCGCGGGCCTTCAAGGAATTTATTACAAGTAGAGGATGTACTTCCTATTTTTCTCTTGTATTATGAGTGTTGAACAAGATATCGCGTTTTTCATCTGCATGTCTGTGTTATATTGCATGTTAATGCCGATTTACGTGATACAATTTATATGTTATGTTTTTAATTTCAATTTTTTTTTGTAAAATAAGAAAATTTGAAATGTTTTATGTTATAAATAGATAAGTAATACATAAGTAGTAGTAAAGTTCAGTTTCTTAACTGATTAGATTCTTATCTTTAACCGAAAAGATAACTGAAAAGATTCTTATCTTTAACTGATTTATATTTTCTGAATAAGATTTTTTGTTACAGAATGAGACATTAAATAATGTTTTGATTTGCAGATATAATTTCTAATACAGGGCTTTATTATATGTAAAAATGTTATGTCTCGAATTACATGCTTGTATTTTTTTTGTTATAAAAGTCCTGTTTTTATTAAATATATTGAACGTTGATTCAATTTAAAAACACGTTCCAATTTCCAGTCCAAAAATATAATGTAAGTTTTCAACATGATTGCAAGTTTATTGACTACGGCCTGATATCATTCACGCCTGCTTTGAATCTTATCAGCCATGTTCAATTAGTGTAAAACATTTATGGACAAGATACACGAATTGCATAGATAATAAATGTTTGGCACACATTCGTATCACCGCGTCGGCCGAGCGGTCATACGATGGGACGGTTCAGTATTCCCGAATATACTCTAATCCTGCCCACCCCATTCTGTAAGCCAACATTATCTCATGTTATTTTTCGATATTACCCCGTTTTACCGGGGTCAGGGGCGCGTAAATCAAATTTATAGCCTTTTTATACAGGCATTAAAATTTTATCGGCGTGATTTCTTCTATGCCATTGTCCAATCAAGTCCTTGTCTCCCTCAGTTGAGTCGTGCGTCACTTGTGAGTTTTTATTTTCTTCGTCGCATGTTTTCCTAAATTATGTTATGCGTTTTATGTTAGCTTCCGCGATTCTCATTCATTTTCGCACCTTGATGACTATTTCCACGGTTTATGAATGATTATAAAATAAGACATTTTATTATGAAACATTCCAACTTTTATGACTAGGTATTTTTAACACGTGATGAATATGATCGAAATAGTTGCGATGGCGTAAACTTGCTTTCTTATCAGTTTCTTGAATGGCATAAATTGCTTAGTGAGTTTGTATATTTAATGCATAATTATTATAATTTGAATATTCTTGGTTAAAACTATTGTACGAAACTATTTCTATATATTTGGATGTTATCATAGAGTGGATACAGTACGTAGGCATAACATTTAGTTTTAAAGCAGTTCAGATTACAGTTAACATATCAACATTAGATTTACCGACTTATTAAAATTTATTAGCAATATAGCAGAAGGTATTTAACACTAAAAGCATTACCTAGACAGTGAATTTTTATTTAGTCCGGGTTGTCCCATTTAGATTTTTTCGATCAGTCGCCTACGGGGTATGGGACTCTTGCAATTGGAACAATAAAAGCATGGTCGTTCTTATCGATATGTGATGTAGGAACCCGCCTGCAGGCGATTTGGCGGTGTTTAATAGGTAGCAAGGCTACTTTGAATACCTTTCACTGGTTTGATGGAGAATATTCTCAATATGGGTTTAATAGAATTGTAAAATATAAAACGTGGGTTTAAAGCAATTCCATTGTAGACTGCATTTTGGTCTATATATTGGTAGATACGTATTTATTTTGTGTTTTATTTTGCATGTAAAAAACTCACTAACTCAATCGATAGACAAAGACTACACGTGATAAAAATAAACGTATAGAATTCGTCAGCCCGAACATAACAAGCCTCATGGAATTTCCGAAAACGAAAAATATAGTTACAACCAACATATACAGTTAATTAAAACCCAATACACCAGCACATAGATAAAGGCATATGCACATCAGTGCTAGCGTAATCAGAAGCGCATTGAAGCGTCCGTTCCAACAAAATTTGAAATTCAAACAAACAAAATACATTCACTGACGCGCAGCGGCCGTCTGGCCACAGCTTTTTAATACATCCAAATAGGATGGCGTGTAATGTATGGAGTTTTCGCCAAAAAGCGAATCATAAAGTCGACGCCTGAGAGATGTGAATCAAAGGTAACATAATGAGTTGGCTCTATTCAACGGGATACGGCCACGTGGTTTTTACTGGATGTGACTTGATAAAATCTTTTATTATATATTTTCGTTCTTTTGTATTATATTTTATTTGTTCTCTATCTATGTGAAGGACTGAGTCATACATTAAATAGTCGCATGATCAATTAAGCTGATTTTTAATTGCACGAAAAATATATGTATGAAACGATTAAAGTGGCTATTTTTTGGCTTTATATGGAACTTTTGACGTCTTAATCAAACAATTTAACCAGAACAGAGTGAGATGATATTTCATCTACAAATATGTAATTCTCTGTTTATTCCGCGATAGTAGGTACATCCAGGGGCGGTATTCACTGGTTTGTTTGAGAAGCGGCTCACCGCTTGCCGGCGCAGGGCGCAATCAGCTAACCAAATCAGTGCTATGCTATTGATAGCTTCACTACCTGAGTGTTTTTAAACCTAAATACATTAATTAGCCTTGATATATACTATTTGCTGTGAATGTGACATTATAAAGGGTATACTGTGTAACTTTGTTTTTAGAGGGATTTTGATAATTTTTGTTTTTTATTTCGAAAATGTTTTAAAGGATGTTTAAGTATAAGAAGGTTCTATCTTCGTTTCGATACAGGATTTGAACAAGATATGTTTATTCGATTTTTTTTCAAATATGTATTACATGGTTTTTGTGTATGGCTTTTTTGTTATTAAATCATATTGAAATGATTATAATACGTAAACTCTTTAGAAGTCTATAAACATTTTTGGCCTAGCTGCTCTGAACTCGGATCAAAATTTAGTTGTAGTTAAACGTTTATAGAAATTGTGTGGTTTGACATTATGTGATATTATTAACAAAATCAGAACCAATGTTGAAACAGTTGAAATATCTTCATTCATAGAGTTAAAGCTCGTGGAAAAGATGTTCTCTAAGATTGATAATGAAATTCAAATTTAAATTACATTTATCATTGTTTATTCGTGCAAGAATGTCAGTTATAAAACTAATTCTCATAGCAAATTTGTAGTTTAGACTTGAAAAACATCTGCACAGCACGTTTTATTATATCCGTCTTTTATAAACAAACATATCAACTCGCGTCTGTGTAGTTGATAAATAGTTGGGAATAACCGTTGTCAGTAATTGATAAGATTTTCAATTCATTGATCTTATTTCATTTATTTATTCATCGTTGTGTATAGAGTTAAGCAAATTAATATTTAAAATAGTCTATATTATATTTTTGTATTCAATTGGCGGTCGTATGGCAGTGTATTTAATATAATAAAAAATATATGTCCTTATTTATTATGGTGTTGCTTTGTATCGTATTGAGTAAAGATACATGCGTAAATTGAATTGTTAAGAAGTGAAAGTATATTGTTTTTATTCAAATAATTGAAAGTGGTCATAGGTAGGGTGTATAGTTTAGAATAAAAAAGTAAATAAATTTTTGAATAGATCATTTTATTTCGATCACCTACTTATATACATCAACAGTTAGATACCACTAACATACATACCTTGTTAATAACTTTTAATGTACATTCAATAAATAAAATTTTTATATTTACAAGACTCTTAATAAACTTTATGTAATCAGTCATTTTTATACAATATTTATGTGTACAATTTACAATATTATCTATTTCACTATATTTACTTTATATGTCTCTATTAAACAGTTTCGTGTAGCAATATACATTGGCAAAATTACATAACATTTCGTAGAAATAACAATAACCTCCTATTAATTGCATTATTTGGATAACTTTGAACTACGTTGAGTAGTATTTACTAAACCTAGTGAATCCTAAGCTACAAATAAATATATTTATATCTTTGTAAAGACTATAGTATGTACAAGCTCGGTTTATCACAATTTCATCCGTTATTCACGGATTTATATTTGGCACTATCACTAGGAGCGTCAATATGGCCGCCAAACTGATTTGTGAGTTGATAACGTTCCATTGCTAATCTTTGTGGAAGTAGGACTTGTGGATAGCACTCGCGTGGTTCGCTGTGAAGGAGCTTTAAGCTCGTTCCTAACTCGTGGCTTGTCAGACACAGTTGAGTCTGCAGCTTGTACTTGCTTCATTTCTTGGAGCTCCACATTAGCTGGTCGCGTCGGGTGGAACGCGGATTTCACAACCTCAATGGGTTCCTCGTCAGATTCATCAGATATCGTCGCATCATGCGTCGAATTGACTTCCGATTTCGAATCAGCTTTAGATCGTGGGCTGGCGTTAATTATACTCCTAGGGCTTCCGCTTTGTCTACTGCTTGCTGGAGATAATCTGGCACTGGAATTATCCATTGAAGAGACGCTGCTTTGTAAGTGCCTTAAAGCATCATATGGGCTGACACCATTTTTAAGTGTCAATTCTGGTGGCAGAGTTTTCAGTGCTAAATCAGCAGGATGTGGTGAGAAAGGTAGAAGTCCATTTGGTGGTAAAAATGCTCCGGGTGGTGGAATTAATCCCGCTGGCGGTAGGTTAGCCATGGCCGGCGGAAACGGAAATAGATCCGATGGCGGTATCGGAACCGTAGGTGTAGTTAATGGTGCTGCTCCTGTAGACAAAAGAAATTGAAATTTAGTGTTGGTTTTTATAGATATTACCTAATATTTACAACTATTGATGCTTCTTAATGTTACTACTGTTTTTTGATCCCAAAACATGACGTAATATGAGAAACGAGTCTCCGGGGACAGCCTGAGGCACGCGGGCACTCCACCGATTCCCTGAACAACGAGGGTGCATAATCGTACTAAGGATAATGTACAATCTGTAGGCGTTTAAAGGCGGCTTCACTGAAAGGGATGTTTTTTTAGCGCGATATTGGTAGGGTGAGGGTGCAATATTTATTTATCCCAATGCAATGTCGTACTTTACGATCCAGACACGACATTCAGCTGTAATTCAGTCTGATATGTCTCTTTCAGTTCTATCCGGAGATCGCATTAGCGATGCGATGCACGCGTGAGGCAATGCCACGGACATGTGCGGTACAAAGCCGGTTCTATCGCGATAAGGAGCCTATCTCCGCACAGAACGAACAAAGCGAGCTCGGAACGTAAAATTTTCATTAGTAACAGTGTTCGAAATGTTCTTGTCGCTACGCCGGAGCTTTGATTCTCGATAAGTGTAAGAGAAACTGATAAAAAGCACACGACAGAGGCGCAGATTGGGCCACAAAGAGCTCAGAGGTGGCGCTGCCGGGCATTCTTTTTCGATTTTTGTATTTGCAGCAGTGCTACTGCTGCACAGACCACTTTAAAAGGCGCTGGGGGTGGGTGGAGTCGTAACTAGGGGGTAATTTGGCGAGGTGGGGGCCAATATCGGCATCGCGCCCGATTGAGGTGATTTCTGACCGTTGGATTTATTATAGCGCTTGTTCAATTACATTTTGTTCTTTCGCATTGTTTCTTTTACGTTAAGTGATAGAACATTCATTTTTGTTGAGTATTATACATATTTTAGTGGTACTAATCGTATTTTAATAATTCACATCTCTCGAGTATTTTAATGAACGATATAAAAGATGTTTTTGTATGCATAATAGATAGAATAGATAGTTTAAAGATCATGTTTTATGATCACAATACAAATACTCAACACACAAATCTCTGTGAAAGCGTACCTAGGCAGGGTTTAATAAAAGTCGGTAGGTGTTTGAGTACAACGCTCCTCGCGTTTCAGCGTCGGAAACAAAAAGTGGTTGGTGGCGCGGTCGCCTACATTGGAATAAAATTGACTCCACACTCTCTCGAACGTGAAGGCGTTGCTTTTTTGTACGTTTTCTATTCAGCGCCCCCACTTCCCCCGACAACGGACTTCAGCGGGTGGTTTTGCTTCGGTCGGAGCCGTGTTGTTTTGCAGCGCTCAAGAGCTGCTTCTTTTATTTGAACCTTTGCGTTGTACGGCCTTGAGGGTGGTTCAGTTTGGAGCAACATGTTTTCGAGTGTTGTTTGAAAAATCGGGAATTTTCAAATTAACGAATGCCAAATAATCCGTCCATTGGAAGTTTAAGAGGAACCGGACGAGTTCAGTAAATATTTGCTGTTACGTTTCACCGGTTATAACCATGAGAGTTGTATTGTTACAGCTAAATTTAATTAAAAACCTTCCTTAATAAAAATAAATTCCTTTGAAAAAATTAATAAATGTTACCTTTTACTAAAGATGCTGGATCTCTCAATTGTGGTGGCCTGAAGTAGTCAGCCCAAGCGTAATTTAGATAAGCTGCGTCTAACCATCCGGGGTTTAATAGGAACGGACTAAAAGCTCCGGGGTGTCCATAGCCATAATCTGTAACAAAATAGAATACATGTTAAATTATATATGCTTATTTTAACACGTACATTATTATGAACACAGTATATTATTATACATTTAATATTGGGTTTACATTAGATAAAAATGTGTATAAGGCGGTACAATATGAGGTTCAGACCACGTCTACGAGAACTAAGCAATCAGATTCACAAAGGCTAGCCGTAAAGGCGGCGACACACAGCCAGCGCAATGTTTACCGCGCCCGACTGTAACAAGGAGTCTGTATATAAAACGATCCGGTTTACTACAGCTAGCCGGCATCTCTGTGCCATACGATTTTACGATCCTCCACCGTCGCGTTGCCTTCGCCTTTCAGCAAGCGAAACGCTTTTTATTTGTTTAATCGATAGACTACTGAAGACGCCACTGCCGACGTCTATTTTCAGTTTATGACCGTTTTTAATCTAGTCACGAGTCATCTCAATCGATGAGATCAGGTATCGATGTTTTTATTACGGGATTAACTGTTTACGAGCACTTTGCCTACTTTGTTTTGAATTACGGAACGGACTTTAGTGACTCTTCAAAGTTTATTGTAACGTAAGTTTTCCTTAGAAGTGAACATTGTTTTAGCTAAACTAATCGTTTGTTATTGTGTTGAGATTTTATCGAAGCAGTTTAAACTAGTAGAGTAGATCTCCCGATTTAGTTCCCGCTCCTTATAATCCATTATAATCTGACACAAACGAGTGTTTTGGATTCTGCCTAGCGTTTCCCAAATCGCGCGTATTTTATATTAAGAACTTGATGGATGGCCTGTCGTGCTGTCACGCGGCAATCCAACTGAGGAGATCCCAACACCACGCTACGTAATGAGTTAAATGTGGAACTCGGAAATGGCTCGCTCCATTTGTTAATGCCAGCATTCAATTAAATTCACTTTCCCGACCCTTTCATATGCAGAGCTTTGAATATTAACGCGGCAAAGAGTTCTAAGTATTTAATTTTATGCGCGATATATTTATATTATGACATGTGGGCGCATCGGGCTATTTAGGTCGTTAATGTACGATCACAAAAATGTTTGATAGCTGTTACCAATTTGGTACCAAGAGACAACAAACGTATGGCTGGAGACATAAGTGTCAAAACGGGCATTAAATAACTGGAATGGGTTGACATTTGCCTCGTAAATTAATGTTGAAGACGCATTGGGCGCGTGTTAAATAAATGGAATCAGAGTTATTGCTCATAATTCTATGCGGGGTGGCAACGTCTTACGACGATTACCACATTTTATTATTGTCTGAGTTTTGACTGTCATAACGTGTGATGTTGTTCGTCTACTTCAAACATAGTATTTTAATAAGTATTATGTACGATATTACCTGATACTGCAAAATGCTGTATTACTATTTATTATTTCATATATTTGGCACAATGTCACTTAAAAAATTACAAAATATTTTGAAAGATTGCGAAGGAATGTCGGTCTAAAATCTAAATTCTCCAATGTGCAGGATCTGTTCATAAAATAACAGTATAGTATAAGCTTTAATTTTGATATGTTCTCGAATTCTCTTATGTCAGTGAGAACTTAAATTTACGCGATTTCAGAAAATTTGAGTATTAACTCATTGACGCCAGTTTAAAATTTAAGTTTCTAGAAAACACTTAGTATATAGAAATATCAATTCACTCATAACTGGTATTAATTATAACTTCGGTTCACATGGCGGAGGGTTGGTAGATGTGGTGTTGGGGCATTGAGAAGGGACATAAAATCCATATTTTAGAGGCAGGCGAGATCAAACGGACTTTACGACGGTGCCAGAGATTGTTTACATCTGTTACGCGCCCGTGGCCGCACCGTGGAACTTGCTAACCGCTGTTTTGAACGCAGCGTACATATTAACATTTCGGAAACTTCTGGACTTCTGGTGTTTCGGAAAATTTTGTACGACGAAAATTAATCATGAATGCAAAGCTGTCAAGAGTTATTATTTAGATTGTGTGAGTGTGAAAACAATTAACACAATAGATGTTTATTAAATTAAGTACTTTAATAAAAAAAAGAACTGAAACAGATACTGTGAAAAAATAAGACAAAGATACAAAACCTATGTGTTAAACTTAAATCATTTGCAAACGACATTGAAATGTAAGATTTTAATTGATTCGTTTAAAAATCTTGCCAGTTATAATTCACGGAGCAAATTGAACCTCGCATACCAACTAATCAAATGACGCCAGTAAGTCATTTCATTTCACATTAATTACCGACACCAATGATCGTTATACGGAACCTTTGATGTTGAACGGAGGATGTTAGCTTTTTCCGCATAGTATCTTTTTATTATTGGCCGAAGTTTGGGCGCAGCATTTGTTTATACAGACAGTCTCTGAGGTTGTTACAACGAAAATAGATCTGTGGTGTCAAAACATTATGATTCCGGCGTGATTTGTTGACGTGTACATCAAATTTTTTTATTGGAATCCGTATATTTTAGGTTATGCAAAAATTTATAATTTATAAACGCATAGATAATAAATTCTCAAGTTGTTAGGTTACAGTATTTTATTAATACGTTGACTTTAAAATTTTTACTTTAAGAATATTGACATACCAAAAACTTTTTGTCTTTATTTATATGAGATTATCGGGATACACCGGTACACCTTTACAATTTTAAAATCGTATCGGTTATTTTATTAAATCATCATCAATATCAATTTTTTATCATTATTATTGTAAATGTATATCTCATATAATTAATGATTGACTTCTTAACACGACTTCATAACGTACAAGAAAAACAAACACTGCATTTAAAAGCTCTCGTGAACCAATAACCATTTATAAATCTCCGTCAAAACACATTACTTCGAACATCGTAAAAACAATCGGTGTTATTCTTAGCGCTGTAATTCGGCTACGGGATTATACTGAGAACCTAATTAATGTCTATTTGATTGAATGATTCTTGTCTTTACAATGAACAGATGGTAGACAATGCATCTATTTATTGGCGAGTTTTAGACGTTTCACGAATGTTAAGAATTACAATGGAGCAGAAGTAAACTAAACTTTACTGGTCATAATTGAATATCCCGGTTTTAAAAGAAACTGAATATATCTTTTAGTTTTAATAAAAATAAAAATAAAATTTGAATATTAATTACGTAGCTTTATACCTACATAATTCAGGTTTTAGCTCAGAGGGCAATGACAATTTACCTCATTTGAAGAAAATTGCTTTATTCATAAGTATATTAATCCACGCTTTACCAGTTTCAGCGAACAATAAGCAGATTGCGTGGATATAAATATCTCAGGATCACCGCGAAGACCAGACATATAAAATTATTGTTTTATCGTATCAAGAGTTTATGTCAAGTCGTTTTGATTTTAGTGCGAGTGGATTGTGAAACTATTTTGAATGTGGTCAAATGCCGCGGCGCCGCAAAACCGACTTCGATACTTACTGGCTGGTGGCCAAGCGCACACGCATTTTGAATTCATATTTGTTGGTTTTTATTGTAACAATAGCGACACGGCTTGGTTTTTCGACTGATGTCAGAATTTTGGTTAAAAATTGTAGAGATCGATATTTTAAAATATTTTTTATAAAAAACAAATTGTAAAAATACATATCATTATGTGAATAAAGGTCGTAAGAAAGCTCATCTAATTTAGAGGATAATATAAATGATAAGCACTTACTTTGCTTAGTTCTTGGTTCCCTCGGTCCGTCGACGGTTACTTTGATAGCTTTGGTATAAGTTGCGACTTGTGAAGGAAATGTGCTGATCGTGATTGTCAGGGTAAAGGATTTGCCACGTCCGCTCCTACCAACGAATCTGAGGTCATTGAACTTTGCCACTTGATTTTTCATCACTGCCGTACAGTTCCTCATTTCAGCCATCACATTTTCGTCGTTACCAGCTTTAATTGTCACTATCGTTCCATCCTGAACGTCATCCAAGGCGACCACTTTGAACGCAACGGGCAGCGACTTGTTTGATCGCCAGTGGCCAGGTAGCGCCGAGCACAGCACTGCTGGGGATCCAGTCTGCACCAGGTCTCCGTGGCTCTGTCTGTAGTACTCATGAATGTGTGAGTAAACATCCGCCATCGTTGGGGTCGGGGGGCTCGCGTGCGGAAGGTGCATCGACTTCAGCTCACCCGCGAACACTTTGTCTACACGCCACAACAGTCCTCCGTCACGTCACAACTCTTAAAGATACTTTTGAAAAGTTTACAACACGCGAACGAAATTTCGAACTCACGACGCGGAGCGCTCCTAAAAGTTGTTTAAAGTTAGGGCGCGAGACGCCGTATGAGCCGCAAGCCGCCGCGTACACCACTTGTTGGGCACGGGCAAGACGCAAGGAGGGGACACGGAAAAATAAATGGGCGACCCGCTGAGACCGCAAGCCGAAGACGCACGACACGCACCGAAGTTGCGGCGAAGTACGCGTACACGCGGGGCCTCAGTTTCGACTGATGACTGTGATACGACACGACTTTTTCCGATGGTCAATATTTTGCGTTCGCGCGGTCGCCGCCCCCACCGGGTGGCGGCCCCTACGTCTCGTAAAAAGTGGGAAGGAGACGAAGGGTGCGGGCAGCGCGGAGCCGCAGCGGGAACGAACGGGACGGCCGCGGTTGATCTCTGCGTTTTTATAAAAATGCTCGCGTGAATGGGACGTCAGCACTATGCACCCGCGAGTGGGAGAGGGACGGGTGGATTTTTTTGAATTACCGATGTGACGTATCGCGAGGCGGCGGTAATTAGGCCACGGGGCGGCGGGAAACCGCGGTCGGTGCGAAAACCTATCAACGAGCTCATGAAAAATTATGATTTTCATGTTTGAGCTGGGAGCTGAGCGCGGGGTGGCACTTTATTTGGTCGAAGCACGCGAGGAATGCAGCACCTGGGAGCAGCGATCAGCCTATAATTGACACGCTTCGAAGCGTCCATATGATTAACTTCCGATATTGGAGTACAAAGTTTGGCCCAGTTTTATTTTTTAATTAACTTTCCTTTGGCATCATAAACTTTTCATAGACAATGTTGAAGTATGATACAAAATGAATCACAACCAAACATTTGACAAATTCATTGTATATAAAATGTATTTCTTTACTAAAAGTTTCAAACGTTTAATAAAAAGTTGTTAGCAAGGACCATGACTGTTCAAATACTTCGCTAGGAGAGAGCGAGAGAGTGATAGGGGCGGGGCGCGGGCGGGGCGTCAAACTTAGACGAGTTTGCGAGTTTCCCGCGCCACGCGAACTAACTTGGTTTTTCCGAACTATGCAAATTAAAATAATAAAGGTGCATTTTAAATTTATATCATATAATATTGTACAATTATGTGACATAGGATATTAAACGAAATAATAAGTATTATTAATAATAACTATTAATAGATGTAAGAAAATAAAAAAATAAAATTAAATATAGAGATTCATAAAAAACTTGAACGTTAGGTACATTAGGTACATTATGTTAGGTAGATATACAGGTAGTATAGTTGTATTTCTTAAATTTAATGATTTTGTAAATTTCTTAAAGAGCAGTCTGTCTGAAAATTAATAGAATAAATGAAGAAAACAAAATTTAGATAAATTTTATCATAATTTTACAATACAATAAACAATAAAATATGTTCAAGCTCCTAATAATTATAGGTATGATAATCAGACCGATATTGATTAGTTGGGTTCAAAATAGATTTATAATTTAATTCTAGAATAATTTTATTCGCTAATAATTTATATTCTAATTGTCACATTACCTAGGTATCTTTATTAATTACAGATGAAACGTAAATATATATCATATTAAAAGAATAGGTACCACAAATTATTCCATTATTGAACCTGCTACAAACTGAATGTGGATCTTTTATTGGAAGAAGTCATTTCAGTACGATTAGTCTTCATAACAGTTATATGGAATACCTTTTTCTTTAATTATTATTATCAGCCCATAAATGTTCCTGTTGGGACACAGGCCTAATATTCAAGACATAATCCACCCATCTAAGTGCGGGTTGGAATATTTCTTTCAATTTTGAAATATTATAGAGTTAAAGCTATAACTTGCAGTGCGTCACACATTTTATTGTGGTAGTCGAGCACGCTTCGGCACGAATTGGGCCAGCTCGCACCAGAGAAGTACCACACCCCCACAGAAAACCGGCGTGAAATAGTGGCATGCCACTGTGTTTCGTACGGTGAGTGGGGGAGCTGGAGGCCCATTTCCTTTTCCTCACCCATCCCAGTCCATTCCTTCTTTCAAGTCTTTAATCCTTTCCTTTTCCTTTCTCCCATAAAAGCGGGCGGCACATTCGTAGAGGCACTACCTTTGCGAATGTTCATGGGCGGTGGTGATCGCTTACCATCAGGCGAACCACCAGCTCAGTTGCCCTTTATGACATAAAAAAAAATAATAAATGAATAAATTATGTTTTATATATATGATGATTAAAATATTTATTTATCAGCAAATATCATTTTATTCATGTGTATCAATAACCTACCCTAACACTGCGTTAGCAAATAAATAATAACATAATTACAAATGAATATCAGCATCTTATCAAACGAATTTCGTAAAATTTCCACATTTCAGACTTAAAATTTGTAATGATATACCAGATGTTACTTCAAGGTGCTTCTCAGAAAATTTATAAGAACAATATTTACGTTTAAACTCAAAATAGGTCAAACTATCAAATACAGACGCTATTAAGGTAGCTACACTTCAGAACAGTATTTATGGTCCATTGTCTCAAACAACCTTTGAAGTCTTTTGTGCCGAAGTTTTATTATAAACAATTACTTCGAACATAGTTTATGGTGGAAGATAAGAATCGATAGTTTTGTTGAATTCGCAAACGTTTGGTTTGCAATATTGTAAAATTTTATTTTTATGGCGGTTTGGTGAAAAGGATAATAAACTTAATGGCAAGGGTTGATTTTTGGTTTTATTGTTTTTTATTTTGCTCAACTGAGTTTCTATGTTTTAAATGTGATAGTATAGATATAGTAGGTATTAGGTACCATAAAGTAGAATGGCATACCTACTTTATGGTATTAGGTATCAAAAAGTTTAACTGCTTTGATTGGTAGTCATACCATATATAATGTTTTTTTATGTCATAGTCCGCAATGGAGCTGGTGGGTCGCCTGATGGTAAGTAAGCGCTACCACCGCCCATGAACATTTGAGGTGTAAGATCGATTGCAGACCTTTCGCCTCTTTAAATGGATTGGACTTTAATTGGGAAGGAATTAGGAAAGTATTGATGAGAGGAATAAAGGAAACGACTGGGAATTGTAAGGAAAAGGATACACCGTACGAAAGACCGTACGAATAGCAAGCTATTATTTCACGCCGGTTTTCTGTGGGGGTGTGGTACTTCCCCGGTGCGAGCTAGCCCAATTCGTCCCGAAGCGTGCTCGACTCTCACAGTAATATTATATTAGAAGTAATCAAGAATTTGGTACGAATTGTGCCAGCTCGCACCCCAAGGGGGGTGTTATAGTAGCATGCAAATGCTTGGTGAGTGGTAGAGTCGGATGCCTGTATCCTATTAGCTACCCTTCCCAGTCCTTCCTTTTATTTTTGAATCTTTTCTTTACGTAATACATTATAAAATCGGCAATTCCCGCCATTGCAGAGGCATAAGGCCACCTGCAATAAGTTGTACTTCTGCAAATTTCATGGGTGTTTGTAGTGCTTACTCGCAGACAAACCACACCCTCCCTCGCCGTCTATGACATAAACAATAAATACATAAGAATATCCTTTATTATATTTTATACACTTATAGTATAGTCTCTATTTACAGAATTGTTTGTGATACTCCGTTATCATTTGAGCTCTAATATTAGAATCGAAAAAAGTTTGATGTGAATGAATGACAGCATATTTTAAAAGGAATAACTCAATTTTCATTCGAGAAAAAACTACATGGTCTCATAAAATTATTTAACGCGAAGGAAGTTGAGAGTGTTGGTTAGCATTAAATATCGCACCATATAACTAAAACTTCACACCTAGTTCTAGCTTAGAAATACAAAGACAGTCTACATTTCTTTACCTACTTAACTGAAATTAATTTCAATGACGATTGTCATCATCATCATCATCATCAGCTTATATATGTTCCCATTGCTGGGACACAGGCCTCCTATGAGGGTTCAGGCCATAATCCACCACGCTGGCCAAGTGCGGTTTGGCAGATGTCACATGTCGTCGAACTTTTGATTCTTGGACATGTCGGTTACCTCACGATGTTTTCCTTCACCGTTTTAAGCAGTGGTGATGTTATCCACATGTGCAGATAAATTGAAAAATCAATTTATTTCCTGCACGCTAGCCCGGTCTCGAACCCCGACTTATCGATTTTGAAGTCCGAGGTTCTCACCACTGAGCCACCACTGCTTACGACGATTGTGATTATTGCCAATTGTTATGATGATAGTTGGTTGTTGATATAATAAAAACATATGATACTACGAATATTAGCATTATATAACAAATTTTGTTTATAAAAGTTATTGTCTAATTCTACTAACTGGTTGTGTTAGTAAACAGCTCTAATGTCGGAGCTAGAAGGTGGGAGTCGAACACTGCGATGCCGGTTTGAAGTTATTTTATAATTTAATTTCGAAGCAACTTACTACGGAGTTAAAGAACTAGATAAGACGTTTATAAACTATGCAAATTGTATGTTAAAGATACGGACTATTCTGATAGTCCGTTCCTTTAAATCCGTCTTGTAATACTTAACTAATATCCTGTTTAAATAACCCGCAGAACTTATTTTTTTTATTCATGTGATGGACAAGTCTAAGCGGGCTAAAATAAGACCTAACTAGTTTATTTAACATAAAGCTTTAAAATATTCACAGGTTGTTACAAACATAAGGTACCTACTTTTAGTTAGTGATAGTGATATTTTATAATGCTAAATTTAATATAATATATTCGGAAGTTGTGATAGCGTAAGAAGGAGATTACTTATTTTTTTATTTTCTTTATTACTTATATTTAGTTTTTTTTACTCTTCTACCTGTGTTTGTCGTGTAGACATCACTGCATGATACTATGTCATATTGTTTTTTCATAAGTTAAGTAAATGAATAAATGCTGGTTCGGTATTTGTGTATTTCGGTATAAAAATATAATTATTTTGTACTGTTATTTCGAAAAATCTTAAGGCTCCTTAATATTCATTTATAGTGTTTTTACAATATTGCATATTAATATTAATTAATTATAATTAACAGTCACAGATCTATTCTTCCTGATTAAAAGAAATCTGTTCATAATTGGTTTTATATTAAAGACCACACGACGATCAACAAAATAATACAGATCTATATGCGTACAGACCGAAATTATAAGTCCATTTAAATAACATACAAATTAAGTCGTCAACTGATCCGTCTTTTCATAGAAATAAATCGAAAGCCACATTTTTTTCATACGCGGCATTCTCTATTCCCTTCAATGTAACAACCCAAAAGTCGGTAAATAGCAAACAAAAGCCAACACAATGCCCCAATGCCAATGTTTGGGCCAAAATAAAGGAATCTCTTTGAAGGAGATCGCTTTTTGTGCGCAGACGCATTGTTGTAAGGGAGGGTTGCACAAACCGATCGGTAGCTGTCGGCTCGACGCTCAAACGATCCTCATGTTTGCCTACAATATTATTTTTATTGCAGTAATTGAGAGACATACTTTTACAACCCTGTGAGAACGACCGACTCATCAGCCGTCAGACTTTCTAATTTTTATGACTTATTGCTTGAGTTTATGCGGTTTTTCTTATCGTTTTGAGGTACATAAAACTATAAAGTAAACGATATTATTATGCTTATAGAGTATTTATTTGTTTTAATATAGTTGTAATATATGAATTAATTATATTAATTAAAAATATAATTTAATATTTTCGTCGTCTCGTTGTTGCTATTTAAGTTTATACACTAGGTATTTTTTTATGTCATAGCGGGCAACTGAGCTGGTGGTTCGCCTGATGGTAAACGATCAACACCGCTCATGAACATTCGCAGAGGCTCAGACCTCTGAGAATGCATGCTCAACTCCCACATACAAAGTCATGCTACTGGCTAGAAAGGTTAGCTTGGATTTCAACCTAATTTAACCTGAAAAGCTATTGTGTGGAAGTAGCTATATACTTCTTTTTAATTAATTACATTGAATTTAATTTTTAGTTTTATAGCATTGAAATGCTTTATAAATTATATATATATACATATATATATATATATATATATTATATTATTATATTGCCTAACCGTAGCAACGTTGCTACGGTTAGGCAACATACGCAGGTTCGAATCCTGCCTCGTGATCAAATTTTTTCTATTCTTTCAAAATTTCTAATTACATTGAATAATTTTACAATTAGAATGTCTTCATAATGTTTAAAAACTAAGGATAATGTAACAATTTAGATTAGAATACTGTTTTCTATCTAGCTTTCGGCATATTATGTAGTACGCTAAAGCGTTCTAACATATTCTATTTTGAAACATGTGACGAGAGCAAATCCATTGATTGCTCTTTCAGTGTTTATTTTTAGGAAAAAAACAAAAAAAAATTGTGAAAGAATTACAAATGATATCTTACCTTAAAGAGCAATCGTGGCTCAGTGGTGGACCTTGGAATTAAAGCGAAAAGTCGGAGGTTCGAAACCGTTCGAGAGTGTAAGAAATAAATAGATTTTTGGCGCATCATCACTGCTCGAAACGGTGAAGAAAAACATTATTTATTATTATTTATTATTTTATTATTTTATTTAAGCACACTAGCAGCTAAAAAGCTGATGCGTGTGTATTTTATGATTTGAAGAAAACATTTAGTTCATCCAATTTATTTTTAAAACTATTCAACGTGGGTGCCATTATTACACTCTCGGGTAGCCTATTCCACTCTCATCGTAAGTAAATCGGCTTGACGAAGAATTAAAAAATATTTTAATTGACTTTTGTGTATTATCAACATACATTTGAAATAAATTGTTTTGGTGTACGTATAAACTTTTTTTTATGAAGAATTTATAAGTAAGTATGTATTTAACTAGACGCTCGTTGTGGCTTCGCCTGGATATCAAAATTCAAAATTTTATTTCAATCCCTTCAGTGGTTACTGTGTTATATACGTTGAAATACACAAGCAGACACATTTTCATTAATGAATAACACCAATATTTTAAATGTGAATGTTCGTTTGTTTGGATGTTTGTCCGTCAATAACGCTGAAACTACTGAACGGATTTTGATGAAATTTGGTATACAGACAGGGTATACCTGACTTAGGTGATTGGATACTTTTATCCCGATTAAATGCTCCCTTGGGATAAAACATCTTGATATCCTGGCGGAGCCGGGGCGAACGTTTAGTCCTACTTATATAATAAATGCGAAAGTTCATAAGGATGTGTGTGTGTTTGTTGCTCTTTCACGTAAAAAACCACTGAACCGATTGCAATGATATTTGGTACGTAGACAGCTGGACAAGTGGAATAATATATAGGCAACTTTTTATCCCGATATTCCTACGGGATACGGACTTACGCGGGTGAAACCGCGAAGCGCAGCTAGTACTAAAAACACAACAAAAAATTCACAGACATCGGAAACCAATTTAGAAAATACTACAATACTCCCATTACGACGGTAGCTCGTAAGTATCTACCGCTTGCATTCTGAGTAGGTATGCACAAAGAAAACATAAAATACAAAGGTCTGCACATTTAATGGTATTGTTAATAAATTGCATTTACATTAAACCCATTAACAGTTAAATACGTTACCACTCCATCACGCTCCGAGACCCTGGATGTGAAACATCCCGCTGTTCCCGTTTTGTCCAATGTTACCAAACTGAGGGTTCCGTTCAAGGTAAGACCAAAATAAATGTAACTCTATAATTGGCCACTTACGTTTGAGATGCCTTTCCGGTTTTTGTGTAGAGCTTGTTGTGTTTAGACATCCCATATTGAATATTAATTTTACCTTTTTACAATTTACTGTACAATACATATCTACAGTCGGTAACTATGTATTCAATTGCAAAAATGTGTGATCGTTGATGATATTTATACCCTCATAGGAGGCGTGTGTCCCAATAGTGGGAACATATATGGGCTGACAATGATGATGATATTTTAAACTACACTCATAGTTGTTATGTACGTAGTAGATTGAAATGTAATGTTATAGAGAGTATACAATAAACAATTTTATCCAGCATAATGTTTAAAATATTACGCCAATAAATTACTATTTTAAATCTAATTTGAAACAAAGAAAACAATGGAAGTAATCTTTGATCAGCATATTAACTGCAATTACGCAATAACATATAAAGTAATATAATTATTAAATTACATTTTTTACCATCACTTTAATATACATATTCCATTCTTATATCCATATTTTTAACCATATCGTCTATATATTGCTAGCTCTATAGCGATCGGTTAAGGATCGTACAAATAAGGGTAAATCCGGTAAGCGCCCGCGGTCATCTACGCTTTCCTATTGAGATGTGTTAGCTAAGTGTTTCATTGTTACGTAAGCCCATACTCAACAATAATTATCTACGTAATACTTCCTGTATTGTATGAAAATCTAAAGAGTTCTTTGTGTAAATCTCTAAACGTAATGAAGAATGAAAAAAGATCTGAAAAAATTTTTCGATTGCAATATTTGGTTTTTACCTGATTTTGAAATATAACGGAAAAATTACACATAGAATAAAACACGGTCTTTTTCCGCCGCCTGTGTCTATATGCTTAGATCTGTATTAATACGCAAAAGATTTTGAAAGGATTTTTTTAAATAGATAGCGTGATTTAAAATTAAGTGTTATATGTATAATAACATCCATTAAATTCATCCTCGTTAAACGCGAGCGAAGCCGCAGGCGAAAGCTAGTTTATTGATAATCCGAGATTTAACTGTACAGAGTGGTATAGCTTTTTTATACTCTACTAGCAACAATGAGACGGCAATATTTTTCTATGTAGCAATAAAAATAACATAATACATCTAAATATATTCATCTATATAGAGCAATTAAGATTAAAAGTGATAGCTGTGATAGCTGCTGTGTAGACATTCTTCATTACATTTAATAACAGATAGTCAAGAAAGCATTCTATTCCATATCCGATATAATCTGTGAAAAAATTCGAATTTTAAAAATAATGAAAAAGCGCGCGTATGTGTGAAATTTCATACTAGCGGTACGTAGGGGAGACCTGGCTCATTACTAGCACGTGAACCGCCCACCCCACGTTACATTTGGCAATGAGTTATTGACTGCGCTGAAAGCTCATGTGTTAAACTGCTCGTGTTTGACTTTCGAAAAATGTGCGTCTATATGTTTCTAGTCATAACACTGGTTTGTGTTCATTAGTTTTCAAATTGTTTTTAAAATGTTGAACGAGCGAGATATTAGGTGGTACAGAATGATAAAGTTTGAAATATCGATATTTGTTTGTTCTTGCTTCGGTTATTTAAATAGTAAATGCGTTGCTGTGTTATGATACGTCACTTACTCATATTCATTATAAAACAGATTTCAACGAATCCTATCCTTCCTACTATCCTACTAATATTATAAATGCGAAAGTTTGTCAGGATGTGTGTGTGTGTTGCTCTTTCACGCAAAAACTACTGAACCGATTGCAATGTAATTTGGTACGTTGACAGCTGGACAACTGGAATGACATAAAGGCTACTTTTCCTACGGGATACGGACTTACGCGGGTGCAACCGCGGGGCGCACCTAGTTTATTATATTCGTAAGTTTCGTATATCGTGTAAGATAATAATAACAGTTGTTATCGTCTCTCAATTGTAAAATGAAATTATATAGCTTATAATAACGATTAAGCTGTTGATAACGATTTCAATTTGATTGATGACGCAACACAAAACGTCAATTACGCGACAAATGACTCACTTGAGCGGCATAATCTAACGGTTTCTCTCTCTAGCCCACCGTATTTTCTAATTGAATCATGTGTGATTTATTATTGGTCTGATGATGTATCATTCTTTCAACAGCAGCCGCGCACCCCACGGGCTTGCGGGGTATTATTGCTACAAATGTTCATATCCGCGCTTTTTAACTGTGGGGACAATTCGTCCCGGCCTCCCCTTAGTTCTTTTATTAAACTCGTTAGTCGATTTTTTTGGGATTGAACTCGTAGTGTTTGATTTAATCGAATGTACCTATGGAAGTTATATTTAACTGGTTAATAGATAATGCTTTGTTGTAAATTGAAATGTCATTTTTTTAACTGCTACAACAAATTCGAAAAGCACTATGATAAAAGCTATGATTATTTTAAGTACCTCGCTATATTATTATGTAAAACAAATGACAACACATTAAAGAAGATGTCTTCGTAATAAGAAATAACAAGCCTCAATAAAAACATATTCTTTAAATTGCTATCTCCATTTATCATTCTGGTAATCCAAAAAGCGACATTCACGTGGAAGAAAACTAACAACCCAAGTCGACCTTGCTTCAAGCAGCGCTAGGGGAAAGCCTCGGCTTTTCACCGTGTGAACATAGTGTGAAGTTTCAGTGATGTTATGAGATGCAAACAGTGCCGGAAGCGAAACAATGGTGTCGGGGACAATGGGAGCACTGAGCGGAAACAGCTTAGCTGATGGCGCCTTGATGAAAATGCACTATCGGATAAATGAACACTACACGAGCCGTCTGTACGTGCATCTATGTTTTATACGTATTTTATTCCACTTTTTAATGTTAGAGATCGGGGTGAAGTAAGTTTAAATGTGTGTTGAATAAGTCGATAGAAGGCTTTAAAAATGTGATTTTATCTAAATGGGTGTATTCAATAGTGAAAATATAAGTATTTTATTGTAGCAGGTCGATTTTAGTGTATCAATGGTAAAGCTTTAGAAATGCGTCATTTGTATATTTTCTCCGTATTTATATGTATACATGTACACGAATATAATGTGTAATAACATTTTATTATATACCTTCTATATTGTTGACTCCTATTTTTCCTCATTAAGTCAAATGTAATACAATTTTGTTTAACTGATGTCTACATTTTCAATTTTCGTGTCATCTGGTAAAGTTGAAATAATATTTCTTGTTGTTTTGTTTGATATTATGTATTAATTGGTTTATCTATATGTACGGTAATTGTCATATTATTTATTTTACTCAAAACTTTCTAAAAGTCATACAAAAAATACTTATTCTAAAATAATTGAAAAAATAAAACGTCCTTATTTCTAATGTCACCGATCCACCGCGAGGGTTGTCACTCATCAAATGTGTTTCCGCACCGATGCTCGTCGACAAAGCCCACGCGCGGTTGCGACAACCCTAGTCGCCGGTTCCGTACAATACGGAACCGAGCAGAAACCAATGTGCGTTTGGCTTTAGGGCTGTCAGAGAAAGTATAAATGCTGTTTGCAGAAATTTATGTTTGACTGGATATGGATACGATACGATAAGAATTTATTAGAACTAATCGCTCCTGAGATTAGTGCGTCAACCAATCAAACAAACAAACTCATCAGCTTCATAATATTATCATCATCATCATTATAAGGCCATAAGTATTCACATAGCAGAAAAACAGCTTAAGCCATAACACGCTGTCCAAGAGTGGGTTGGTTGATATGACAAGTCGTCAAACCTTTCATTTTCTGTCACCATTTCGAACAGTTGAGATGTGAAAAATGCTCAGATAAATTGAAAATCAATTTATTTCCACCACGCTCGTCTCCTACCCTCAAATGTTTTTTTTAAGTCCAAAGTGTTTACCACTGTATTACCACTGCTTTTGCATCACTGTTTTATAATATTAGTATATATTTAACTCCAAGACGCAACCCTACCTGACCCATAGGCAAGTGGCACGGACGCCCCGCGGTGTCGTTGCGAGCCATGCGATGGGACGCCTTTGACTAACACCTTTATGATGCTCTCAATTATCAAGATTAGTTTATGTAACACTAGATACAAGATGTAAGCTCGGAGTAACTAGATCAGAAGAAGCATTTATGACGTCGGTTACAGTCTATATGTAAAGGTTAAGCTTGCGACTCCACGGAAACAAAATCTATCGAAATAGAAAAATAATCTTTACAAAAACCTTTGTATGTGTGCATATTTCCGATATAATAAATAGCTTTATAAACCTCCTACATTTTTAAACTAAAATCTAGGCTACAAACAGGTTAAACTGTAGGCGTATCAATAGGAAAAAATAAAAATTATCGGCAATTGGCGCTCACAATTATTTTAACCGACGCGGAATGGTACTTGGAGCTAATGTATCGTGACCATACCGCTCCGCTCAGCTGGTTTCGAACCGATTAATTGGCCATATATGGTAAAAGACGTAATGTGACTATACCCTACAGACTACACGTTATGTTTTTATAGTGGTTATCGGGGGAATGAGTAAATAATACGCATGTGCTGAAGCCCTTATATTATATATGCAAATTGTACGTAGGTATCTGGGTTTATGACTAAACAGGTACTGATTAATATGAATTTAAATACAGGTGTTTTAATTAGTTCTAACAAGGGGGCATTGGCTGAAGCTCGAAAAATTATATTCACACTATCCAGTTAATAAAACTCTATTAGTATTATTTAAATTCCTTTAATGGATTGATATCTAATCGTCATAGTAAATTTAATGTCATTTCGTGTAGGTTACCATGGAAATGGTGGTAGCTATAAAAACATGTACATATTAAATACTGCGTACTTACGTAGCTTCTAAATATGGAATAACAGGTGATATAAGATTATGTATATCTGTTGAAAAGTTTATTTTTTATGCGTTCCCAATCTAAAAAACAAAGTTGGTAAATAAGCGGTCACTAAACTGAATGTGAAACGCGGGCCGCGCCACGCGTAACAGCTAGCAACATTTTCTTCACCAATATAAAAGCTTATCGCGCGTCATTAAGCACAGAGCGTCAGCTGTAGGATCGACTCACACGTCACTTTTTTACAATCGAAATAAAAAGACAATAAAGACATAAACCGTATCTCCTGTGGCTAACCTAATGATCGCATTTATTTTGCCTTTAGAACAAATAAAACTGTTATTGTTTATCTATCGCTAACGGAAATGGAATACGTAGCAAAAAATATACTTAGAATGCCAATTCGACTATTCTAGAAAGCTGGATATCTTTCCTCAACAAACAAATAAATATAGGATGTCAAAAAGTGTTTAGCTCAGGCTATAAACGATTAGTAGTATTTCCACAGAATATCATATCAATTGGCAATTTTGGTTTTTAGTATCTTCTAGTCTTTTGGGTGACATGAAGCTTAAAACCCTTAATAAATGGATCCCCGGTGTTAGGTTAGTAAAATGTAATACATGGATACTATATGATTACTCTCCATACTGAGTACATAATATAACATACAGGTAAATACCAATTCAGTCGTCATCAGATATCAGGATATATATTGGAAATACGAAGAAATGAGAAATAAAACTGGATCTGTTCATTATCTACAAATAACAGGTGAATATTTTTTGCCAGATTAGAGTCAGCTGGCGTTATAACCGTGAGCAATTAACAGCCTTTATCAACCTGCTGTTAAGGGTTCATTAATAACGGGTTAAACGGTTAGACTGTATGTTAAACAGTTGGTTCAATTAATTTATATTTGGTGAAATGTATTGCAGTTGATATAAAATATTGAGTTAGATTCATCTTAAAAGTGAAGTCCCGTGTCCCCTAGTGGGGTATGGGGCAGATGATGTACATCTGTTTCACTGATCGGTTTTTCTTTACGGACAAGTAGGTGATCAGCCTTCTGTGTCCTGCCAGACCGAGACATGTTTTCTTTTGTGAGGACGCACAAAAAAAAAAAAATTGAACCCAAGACCCCTCCGTTCTACGCTCAGGCGTTAACCACTGTAGCAAGGAGGCGGTCAGATTCATTTTAAACTATAGGAATTTATAACTAGAGAGGTTTTTGTGTAGTTAAATAGAATTTAATGTACTGACTAGCTCTTCGCGCCATCTTTACCATGTACCACATATATGACCCATGTCACTCAGTGAAGTTGCTGCTTTCCAATGCTGAAAGAAATGTTTATATCGGTTCAGGAGTTTTTGCATTTTGCATTAAAACGTTACAAACATACAAAAATACAAAAGCTTCCTCTCTATAATATTAGTGTAGATATTAATTATTTATTTCTATGTTTAGATTTGGAGTAGAGTGTAATATAATTAACATTGATTATATTATCGGTACGCACTTATTTTTATGAATTAAAATTTACGAAATTAAAAATATATATTAACTTAAATGATTCTCTAATGGTAATATTTGTTATCTTTTTAGGTATATTAAGCCATAAGGCCGCCATTTATATACTAGTTTTAAGTTGCTTTTGTTAAATTTTATCTCTGTTTTATATTTTAAAAGTGTGCAATAAAGAATAAATAAATAAATAATAATAAATAATATATTATCATAACTCCCCGTGTTCGACCCACCAATTCTTCCTGAGGAATCTCGTTAAAATGTATAGAGAGGAGGTGGAATAAATGAGTACAAAAGAAGCAAACCCTGGAAGAATAACAAGTATCGGTATCGTTTATCGGAAGCGGTGTCGTGGTGCGGTATCGGCTGACTCAAACCGGATAGTGTAAGAGCTGGGAGACACTTTTAAAGTAGTGAGAAAAATTGTTTGTTTATCCTTGTTTTTATCTCTTTTTGTGATTTTCAGCATTTCTAGAGAGCTTATTGTTTTGTTTTTTGTTTATAGTCGTTATATTTGTAAATTTATAAGCTGTCTATAATAAAATGTAATACATACGAAGGTAATAAAATATAATATTATACACGGTAACACTTTAACATACATATCAGTGTTTTTATGTTATAAGGCAAAAGAACACTTCAATCAATTGATGTTAAGTGGTTGTCGCCCATAACAATCGCAACAGTGGTGTTTCTTAATTGTTCGGAAACGTCACAGATTCCATTATCGACTATTATACTTATAACTAGAAGTACCTAGTGACTAGAAGATTTCATCGTTACTCTCCTATACTATTGCAAACTCAGCGTGCGATCCTATCAGCGGCGTCAATT